>NW_010240702.1:0-81982 GCF_000690775.1 Eurypyga helias | reverse complement strand
AATTATCAATGTTTACTTTAAATTATGGTAAATTTTTACAAACTTTTGGAAAGTTACATTTTTTAAGTAATAATTTGGTTCAGCACCATAATAATGAAATAGCAAGATACTTCTATTGTCAAACATATTTTGAATTTGTCAAACAGTATTTACTTCCTGTGGGTTTTTTGCTGAGCCATAGAGTTTATTGTAGATAGCAGCAATTAGCTTCAGTGTTTGTAGCAACAAATATTTCAACCCAAATGCTAAATTACAGTAATGATGATATTTGTAGCTACTAGGAAGAAATTATTATCCAAAAATAGTTCTCCAAAACATAAGGGGGGTTAAAAAAAAATCCTTAAAAATAATATATCTATAAAATAAAGGTTTTTTTGAAGAAAGTATGACAGGCAAAGGGGTTAGCTAGTAACTCAGTCAAAGGAGTGACTACCTACAGTTGAAAAACCATTGCTGATTACGACCTCTGAGCTAGCAGTTTATCTGTGAGAGACAGAAATTTTGGTTTATATAAAAGAGTTTATTTTGAAAGAAGCTGGCAATTCAGCTGCAGTCTGGTTGAAGGAAGTTTATATATCACCTAGAGGCTGGATAAAGTTCTCAGACTTTTTTCAGAATACCACACTGCAGTAAATTAAACAGAAATCTAAGTTTTATAATATGTTGTATTTTAAATTTGTGTCACACATTTTCTTGAAGACTGAAAAATTAATTAATCTTTGTAGAAAACAAGAAGTTCCTTAATTCTTGCCAACAGTGACAACGTGTTGGTGACTGAACCAGATAGAAATCCCTCGCCCATACTGAACTTACTGTGACAACTTCTATTGACTTCAGTGCGAGCAGCGTTGGGCCCTGTGTAATTACATCCAGTGAACTGTAAATATTCCTATGGCATAATTTTGACAGTTTCAGTTCCTCCTTAATTATTTACATTTCATAAGTTATCGCTAACTCTTTGCTAGATTTTATTAGGTATTTTGAAAAGACATGGCCTGTTGATTGCATCTCTGTTCAGAGATGTTCCGCTGTTAATATATCCTGAAGAGCTGGGTATGCTTTCCCCTCAAGAGGTGCAGTGTAGCTGGATTTCCAACTTTGAGAAATGGTCAGGCTTCAGTGTATCTTCACTAATCATGAACTGAGACTGGCTACCAACCTCACTGGAAATCAGTATATTTTGGAGCTGAATTTGCAAATTCCTTAATTTTGTGAGTACACTCTTTTAGAGTATTTGATTTAGTGTATGAGTTATTTGGTTTTTTAACTCTGATGCTTGAATTAAATTTAGGGAATGTATTTTGTAGAAAATGGTTAAATCTGACCAGCTGCCAGGGCAAAGGGCAAAGCAATATTGGTATAAATGAAACAGTGATAATTTATGATTTTTAATATAAAAATCAGAAGTCATTCATATTACGGAATACACAGAAAGCATGATTTGAGGAAACAAATCTTGGTTTCTTAATATTTAACTTTAACTTGTATTATTGAGAGGTTTTCCTGCTGCTTTGACCTCTAGCAGTAGTAGTGGTGGATATTAAGATAGCAGTCTGTTTCACCCGAGGCTGTTGATAATTTAGTCATCCGAAACAGCTTCTAAACAGTGTCTCTAGGATGCAGTTCCTCCCTCCAAGGGGAGTGGTCTTCTGTTGGATTATGTAAATCGAGAAACTCATTCATTACCATGGCATTGCTAATTCCTCCTGCCTTAACCTGCAGAACCAGGAATCGTTCAGTGCTTTTCCTGCATACGGCAAACATGAGAAGCCACTGTTCCTGCATTTGCTTTAGTCTCTTGGGGGAATTGAATGAAAGTAGATTCAAATCAGCAGGGGATTTGTTTGTCAAATTTTGCAAATCAGGCTGGGGAAAAAGGAGTTTTACAAGCCGCATTCAGCAGTCCAAGATATCAGACTCACTTCTGCTTTCAATATAACATTCATACCGACTGTTTCAGTCTTAATTTTGATTGATTACTTACCAGCAGAAGCTTATACTGGAATCTTTCCTTTGTCCTCTTTATCCCTTGCTCACCTTTTCATTCTTTCCATGTCAATTATTAACACCATGATGTTACTTGTTGCTGCAGTAACTTTGTTTCAATGCAGCTGTTGCCAGGTGAATTTTCTTGACCGCTTGTCACGTTTACAAAGATTTTAGGTGATATCAGAGAAGTTTTGTTTTGGGCAGCAGTCTTCAACTTTACATTCTTAGGGAACTGGCCTGTGCTGTCTCTAGATATTTTATTTGAAAACAAAATTCAAAGGGAAATGCACTGTGTGGTGGTTCCAGGTTATATATGCTAGGTTTTGTTAGCAAGGTAAATACTAAGACATTGAAATGTATTGAATTCACAGATTTGCTCTGGCCCTGGTGCAGTAGAGGTTCACAAGGGGCTCAGCAGACAGAACGTCTCTGATACATGTGTTAATTCAGAACTTGGTAGGTCTGTTTTTCGGCTGGGGAGTGTTGCTGTAATTGGATGGTGAGTCTGTCGGAGCTGTGTGTTACCACACTGTGACTGTTGCAAGACACGAGACCAAAGTCCAGGTGCTTTCAGCCCTCTGACAGCATGCCAGTGGCCACGCAGTACACACCCTAGGGTGCTTTTCTGCTCTTAGAGCAGGGGCTGGTGGTTAATTCTGCAGAGATACGCTTCCAGCTGCGGCCTGTTCACAGGTTTGAACTGGTCATCCCAACTGCAGGATTTAGGCAGCAGAGGCCCTCGCTAGGTAGATGTGGTTTGAAAGTTTCCTAGCTTGTGTCTTGGCTGACGTGAAACAATGTTAACTGTCGTTTTCTTCTTCAAGGCTTCAAGTTCCTGCTTGCTTTGTGGCAGTTTCTGCCATGGAAACCCATGCAGAACACCAGCTCTGAAGAATTTCCTGATTTCTACCCTGAGTTTAGTTAGTATCTTTCCACACTGGTTACAAACCTCTCTACAGCTCTCTTCCTAAGGCAGAGGAGCCCTGTGCTGCCCACTGCTCAAATTAGCTCCTCGTTGGCACAGACTAAATGTTAACTTTGGTAGACCAAAGCAGAGTGAGACCAAAACTGAACTGCTTTCTCCCTCTCCTCAACTACCCACCCCTCACCCCCCCTTCATGGATGACAAACAAAAGGCAAAGAGCCAAGTTTTGCCTTCCAGGGGAAAACCCAGTTGTAACGGCCTGAAAGCACTGCAAGGGTAGAGGGAAGCAGCTAGAGAAATACGGAAAGAATGAAAAGCAAATTAAAAGCCATTGCTTAAAACTACTCCTTTTCCTTCCCTTTTCCCACCTTTTCGTAGCATTCTTCCAAAATTAGAAAGCTGACAACCAGGCTCAAGTTCTCTTCTGCTTTTACAGCATGCTGTGGATGCCTGTTAATAGATGTGAGGATGTGTCCCCGTGTCAATTTTCTTGCTGTAGTGACACGGGTTTTTTTACTTTTGAACCTGAAGTGGGAACAGGGAAGTACATTGTTTCAGTTTATTTTGACATAAAAAATTATGTATCCTGCAGTGTATTTTTCTTCAAACATAGCTGCCAGTGGAATATGATAAATTTTTTTACCCATCCCTGTTGTTAAAACTTTTTGCTAGTTGGTTTCTTTACATACCCCTTAAAACATTGGTAGCTCCTATTAATTGCCCCAGTGCCTACTGATGAGCCCAGAACCGATTGTCAAGCTCCCCTACTTAAAGCTCAGAGAACAAGCTGCTTATGATGACCCAACAGAGACATAAGGGAGGTCTATGAAAGGGAGAGTATTCAATCAGCCTTAATCCTTGTTTTCAGTAAGGCAGTGTCTTTAAGTGCAGACTAATTAGTGAATAGACATGGTTGTAGATTCTTCTAGACATGTCTTTTGTTGGCTTGAGATGAACTGAGCAGCTAATAGAAATGGTTTAAAATCTCTGCTTTGCTTTTCTTTTACTGCACTTTAATAGGGTATGGAGATGAGAAAATATAAATCAAAGCAGGAGCAAAAGTAAATACAAACCATCCGACTACCTATGTTGATATATTCCATTTCGTTATTAGCAGTTACGATTGTGGCTGCCATTCATGGAAGTCTGGCCCTGTGCTTCTTAAAGAACTATTCATTTTATAACCTTTGATGTATATCAATACTAGAAAAGCATGGGTTTTTTCCTGTTACAGTAATGTATTATGCAAGCATTACTTTACATTTAAATAGTATGTTAAAATCATCAATCAGAAAGTATTGATCAAGATAAACATAGTTCTCCCATTTTACTCAGAAAACTAAATTCCAAGGAATGAAGTGAATTTCCTTAAGAATTGATGGCATGCCTGAGACTAGGACCTAAAACTCTACAGGGATGGCTCCCCTCTTTAATAATTTGCCTATCATATCTTACTGCATCTTGTATAATAAAATTTCTCAACAGGTAGGAATAACCATCTGCACACTCCAAAAAGTCATTTATGGTATAATTGAATGCAAGGAACAGCATATGGGGAAACTGAGTTAAAGATGAATGACATCTAGTCATAGTCACCTGAAAGAGGAAGCATTCCTTAAAGATCAGCAAGACATTTGAAATATAGTAAGAGGGTAATTTGTGGAAAAAAAAAAAAAAGTGTGGGGTTTGTTTTTTTTTTTTTCCCCTGGTTGTATTTCCCCTATTATTTGCATATTGCTTGACCTTGACACAATGCAGATAGGAAGCGGACATAGCACCTTACTGCTCTACTCACTTTTAAAATTAACGATGAATTCCAGTGATATTTAGTAACAGTACCTTGGTTATTGAAGCTCATAACCTTTTTGCTGCCTTTATCACCTATATTATCAATAGGAGATAATTACTGCAAAGCAGCTGGCTGTTGGTTTTAGAGAGCATCAATTGTTCTCCTGTCCCAGCTGTTGGCTAATAAGGACAGTCAACACATCTGTTTCAACAGCTGGTAATTAACAAAAGCCTAATTGCTGCAACTCTTTTAACAACAAATCTATGAAAGAGTAGGGATGTGGAGGAATATTATTTACTCTGTGCTCTGCACTTTCTGTGACCATTTTCTTTTTTCTTTTTCTTTTTCTACTTTGAACACCACTGCCTTTGTCTGACACATTGAATGGCAGGAGAACACAATATGGTAATCCAGAGCTTAAGTTTTTCAGATCTTTGTTGGTGTTTCTTATTGCAACATTTCTTTGCTAAGTTGCAAGATAAAATGGATCAAAAGCATTTTGTGGCATTTCATACAACAGCTACAATCCACAGCAGTATGCCTATGCAACAGGGCTGACAATCCAGCAGCCTCCAAAAGAAAGTAATGGATTTCCCCGTTTGTGTATGAGTTTAGTAGCCCTGCACCCCTTCCCAAAAAAAAAAGGTGTCATCATTCTGAAAGTGGTGGGTATTTGAAGAATTTTATTACTGCTGTTCAGATCCTTTGAAAGATTTGTTGCACAGACAGTGCTTTTTCCTTCCTCTGATGAAACTTGCATACATTGGTCAGCTTAAAAATTGAAAAGTAGATGACAGGTGGCAACTTGCACTGCACAAATGTCCCACCATTTTATCATTACAGAATTGGAGACGCTTCTGCACAATGCTTATCTAAATATCTACATTTATAGTATCAGTCAGTAAACACAAAGTCAAAGACATTTCTCTTAATTAGACTCTTTCTGTGTGTTCTCCTTGCATACAGCACACATCGAATTGGAATACTCATCACTAAATAGAGAGAATGCATGTATACAAATACAGGGAAACGTTAATCCCATTGAAGTCAACAGTGAACTACTGTTGGCTTCAATGGGTCAGGATTTTCCCTGCAAAATGAAATTTTCTTAAAACCTGGAGACAAATTTGACATTCATTATGCTACCCATGAAAAGAAACTGTTAAGTATTATTGGAACCATTGCCTGAAGTTATTATCCAAGTCAGGCATGTATTGTGGATTGTGTGAATGACCGGGTCAATAAAAATATCTAAGAAATAGCATTTAAAGTGGTATTTTGAAGCAGTAAACTGATAATGAAAAAATTGAGATTCTTTGCTGAAAGTTAGTCAAGATCACTTGATTAAACTTGTCTCGCTAACATTTCAGTTGGCAAATATTTCTGTACACTGAGTTCTTAATTGTCTGCTGGGTATGTTGAAAGGTATATAAGAAATTCTATCCAAGTGCTTGCCATTAAGAGAATACAGATTGCATAATTAAGAATATTCTGGCAAGACAAGTTTAGTTCAACAGGTGTTCAAGTGAAGAAATGTATAATAGGTGCTGTGAAAAAGTATAAGGTACTATTTGAACAAATAAAAACAAAAGCATTGGCTAAAATTCTGACTGTGAGATAGTAATGTAGAAAAGTGTTTACTGTCTGGGTTTATCAGGGTGTGATTTTTGTGCACAAGGATTTTTGGTGATTGAAATGTTTTCTTTTGTCTTGCACAAAAAAGAGGAATTAGATTATACTGTGAAAAATTGCAGGAAAATAACATTTGATAGTTGACAAAAATGTTTATCTTTTCAGTGGGTTATTTTGTTTGATTTTGCAAGTTATAATTTTAAAGAAAATGACTGTAGGTAACCTATCACTCATTCCCTTCCCTTCCTCTACCTTCTCTGAAGATTGCAAGAATTATCAGATATGCAGCAACTACCTTTTTTTTTTTCCAGTTGAAATGTGATTGAGTTTGAGTGAGTTGCAACAGAAATTTAGACATGTGCTGGAACTATGCACCAAAACTTAGGTAGGAACTGGAAAGAACACTTTTGCCTGAGGCAAAGATCCAATAGAATATAATTGAATAGATATGCAATAGGGGGAAATACGATTAACTCATATAAAATTTAGAAAAGAGATTTTTAGCAGAAAGGACCAAAAATCTTTAGTATCAGCACATACTTCTGAGTTCTAAGTGAAGGTGAGTCACCTATGTCACCACATCTCATCCATTAGTATAGCATCCGTAGCAATCCATGGAGGCATCTGTCCCCTGATGATTCATTCGGAATCCATTGAATTGTGTCCTGTACTTTTTCCATCAGACATATCTTTCCTATAAAGATTTAAATGTATGTTCTCGAGAACACATCTATTTGTTTTTCTTACTTTAATTTTAAATCCTTAATCTGAGTTCTACTTTGGTGGAAAACGTTACAATAAGATTATGGAGAAAGCAAGGTTCAGGGAGTTGTTCTGGTCAAAATCAGCATCAGCTATTCAGATTCAGTATGACTGATCACTTTTACCCATCTAGAATTGCACAGACTGAGAGTGAAACTGTTTCAAAGTAGCTGTTGAAGATCCTCTCATCACAGGAGACATGATGGCAGTTTGTTCACAGCATCTCAGAAATTTAGGGTCAACCCAGTTGCACAAGTGGCTCAAGGTAGTGAAGCCTGCAGCCTGCCTCAAGAGCACTCGTGGAGCTTTGTCTTTTTCCCAGAAGTGCTAGGCACGACATTAATCCAGCTGGAGAAAGAGCCCAGATTGTCTTGATACATTGTACTGAGAAGTACTAAGAGGCTTCCCAGATTCTAAGTTGGTTTGAGAATGTCTTGGTAGTTAAGTTCTGGACATGTCAGTGTGGGGCATATAGTCATGGGATCTTTCTTATTCCCAATTTTCCTGCTAACAGATACATTTATTCATTAGTGGGTTTTTTTTTCTTTAAAAGTGTAACAGTTGATATAGAATTCAGCACTTTGATTCTGAATTTCTGTGTATACCTGCTAGTAATTCATTTTCCATGAGGTGAAGAGCACAAGTAGAAGTACTAAACTATAACTCAAGCTCTTCTCTGCCTTTCCTTCCAAATCCTAGAAGAGTTAGGGACCAAAGCAGTCCCAGTGAAGTCATTGGGAGAATTCATGTTTATAATCCTTTATGGACTCATGGCTTTTATGAAAGATTTGTAGTTTAATTCTGATACTGGGATTAGACACTGCTGCCTTCTGTAGAGCACTGCCTGTCAAGAGATAACAGTCATTCTTTCTCTTTGCATGAAAAGTTATAATTTGGAGTATATTATCTCTTAGCATCAGTTATGAGCTTTGGAGCGTAAATCGTTAACTCCTTTTTTGCTCAAGTTACTGCCTTGCGTGCTTTTTCTGCCCTTTTCATGAAGTATGACTGATTTCAATGTACATATTTTCTTACGGAAAAGAGACTTGTGAAATGTTTCAGGGTGTCTCAGTTTGACTGGTGGCACGCTGAAATCAGGGGTAACTGTGATTAACTTATCACATGTCATGTGTTGTAGCAGAGAAGCCAAAGAGTAACCAAGTCCAAATGACAATGGAAGGGCATGATCAGTGTCTGGTCAGAGGTCAAATCCAAGGTCATTACTATAAGGGGCAGTCTGTAACAGAGGTTGAGTAGTGAAGTAAGGTTAGAAGCATTTACCCGAGCAAGAATTACTCCTGCATCTTTGGAGTGAATCTGTGGATGACACCTGTTGAATAGTCAAGAGTGCCTCACCGGCCTAGTGGGAGTGAGAGAAGCAAATTGTCAGTCAAACTTACGTGTACGTCAGGTTTATCAATGCTGGTCAAATTGATGAAGCTCTTATTAAATGACAAGACCAATTATCTGTACCTGCTCTAGAACTAAAATAGGATCAGGGCACAGTAACATGCAATCATCTATGGTTTTTTGTTAGAAAGCTCCCTGGCACAGTTTTAACCTGCTCTCCCAGACAATGCCTTTGAGCGATACTGTGTACCACGGCCTATTCCCCTTTGACAGTCTGGTGCTATCGGCCCTTCCTTTTAGGGGCGGACAGAAGAGAGGTTTTGACATGGTAACATAAGGCAGGCCATGCCACTTGATCTCAAGGTCAGAACATGATTTTTGGCTGGCACTTTTTAGTAACAGAGAGATGATGACTGTGGTCAGTTTGGGGTCTGTTGGAGCCTGAAAATGTAGCAGACAGAGAGCCTTGAAAGGACACAGGTTCTGGCTGCAGCACAGGTAAAACATGTCTGGTTGTAAGACGAACTTCTGTTCTTCTGCCAGTTCAGTTCCGCCCCAAACTGGATAGGACACTTTTGGGGCTGAGGGGAATGTCGTTTTTACTGAATAGGGTCTTTGTTACCACAAAGCCTCTGAGGCAACATTACAAAACAACCTTTTGGATCCTGTGCTGACGACTTGCTCTTTGTGGCATGATATCGTAAGTGGCCAAAGTCATTTGCACGGACAATGGGTTTATCATGGGTGCTGACATTTGAAGCGTTCCCAGAGTAATCTGCCAGTAGGTCTCAGACACCCAAGGTAGGCATCTTCAGCTCACTCCAGCCTACACGGTCATTTCCTTCTTGATTTTCCCTGAGGAGACTGCCAGTAAAGGCTGTTATCAAGTGTTGCAAGGCCAGGTCTCTCAAAGTTGAGGGAAACATGCCTGTTATTAAAGTAGATCAGAAAGATTTTTTTCTTCTTTGTTTTAATCTTATATTCGATAACCTGGTCTGCCTTAGAAGTGCTTTATCTGTTTTCTAGTCTAGTTACCTATGCAGCTGTGAAGGGGGGCATAAGAAGGCTTCCCCAGATTAACAGTAAACACCGTGCCCAAACCAACGTGATTTATTTTCTCTTCAAAAAAGACAAATTTCTCGGTATTGCTCATGTATTTCAATTATTTACTTGAAATTGCAATTTTCCAACTGATTTTTAGATCAGAAACAAAGTGTGTCTGTTGTCACCAAGGCCAAACCCGAATCACAGAACGTGGAGTAATGCGCCGTTTCTTCATGCCCACACCTGTAAGCAGTCTTTAGTCTGAGATGTAAAGGAATTAACATATTTTTCTTATTTTCCCATAGATTCTAAAGCCATAGCTACTATGCAGAAATAGCTTTTGTGAATGGCTTTTTGCTTCTCTATTAAAACACATTCCTCTTGGTTGTTTTCTTTTTTCTTTTCACAGTGTGCATCATGGGTTAGTAGTAAGACAAGTATCTAGCTATCTGTATATGGAGACCTAACTACTTGCTGTTTTAAAGCATCTCCAGCTTGTGTTCTTAATAAAATCCATCCTACTTAAAGGTCAGCATCTCTGCACATGACATTATTTATGTGCAAAGCCCCATCCAACTATGAATGTATATTTTGGAGCTGTCGTCCTTGAAAGCTTTCAGGAGTCTTTTTGTTGTGCTAAGGTTATATCTTACCTGAAATAAGCTTAGTGTTATTGTTAGGTAGCTATCCATATGCACAAAGCAAGTATGATGGTATCTCGGGTTTTTTTAGCTATGTACTCAAACAAATGGAAACCATAAATAAAATCGTGACCCTGGGAAGTCGATTTCAGTTTTAGGTCAAGCAAAACTTCAAATTAACCTTCTTCACTCCATGAATCATTCTTCACAATAAAATGCTTCCAGTTATTAGTCACACACACGCATGACATGCCTTGGATTGTCCTTTGAATAGCTAGCTTTTCCTGCAATTTCAATATATACTGTATATTCCTTGGAAGAAGTGTAGGATATTACAAAATAACACTGCAGATGATGAACCGCGACATTGTATCAACATCGTATCTAAGGTTAGATGAGCAAATGCATAGTTCTCACCAAAAAAAATATCATGAGCATTTCATGTAGACATTTTCTTGCATAATGTGATAATGGACTGAATCTGGCTTTGATATGTGCTTGTTTGGGCACATCATTAGGTGAAAGACTAAGCTGCTTGTCAAATGCTGCTGATACAGTGCTCTTCCCAGTGTGATGTGACTATGCAGTACACAAATGAGACATCCACATCCAGGCATAATGGTTCAACTGGTATTGCTTTAAGATAACTAGTAGATACTGAGTTTGCTCTTATTGTAATAAAATGAACTAGATATGTACCTAGTCTGGGCAAAAATGCTATTGGATCATTTCGTTTTCTTTATCAGAGCAGTAAAAAGCTGTTTGGTGATTTTTTTTTTTTCCCCTTGATTGCACAATCTGAACAATATTTGTTGTGTCCTGTTGCTGTCATCCCAGTCACCACAGGACCCCTCAGAAATGAATTATCATACAAGCAATAGCCATATGATATGATTATGTATTCTTACTATGGAATTTGTTGTTGTGATGAAGACAAGGGTCTGGACCTCAGATAGAGACACCTCTTACAAGTCTTCTGAAAAGGCCCCTGAAAATGTTAAATTAGGGATAGCATAAAGACTGAGTAGGGGAAAGTGGCGTTAGGTAGACTTGCAGCACAACACTTCTTGAAAATGACAATTCCATTTTGGAATAAAAGAGAGATTACAGGATTACCATTTTTAATTCCAATAAAAGAGAACATTAAGACATTGTCAGTAAAGTAACTGAAACAGATGCACCTATATATGCTAAAATGCCAGTATTAATGCACTCACATCATATACATGAAAACCCTGATTTCAACTCCCTGATCCAAGTTGGGCACCCTCAAACATTTTGATGGCTGGGCTGTGGAGTTAGTCTTCTTTCCCACAATGCATCATCAGTCTGGATCTACTTTTCACATACTTAGCAGTTTAATAAAAACTTATTTGTGCCAGTTGCAAGGAGAGAACATAGACCAATTGAAGTCACCAGAAACATGGGTAATTCACATGAGTTTAGAGCAGGGAAGTATTCTCGGTGATTGGAGTCTTCCACGTCCACAGTGAGTTAACGCAAGAGACTGGGACTCAGCATCAGGTTTCTGCATCCAAAATGAATAACCTAATCACATGGCCGGGGAGGAGTTGTCTCTTCTGTCAGAAACTCTGCTTTACATTCCTCAGAAATATTTCCATCTAAACCAGTGCATCTTGACAGAGCATTATTGTTCCTGTGAAACAATGCTTTTTATTAAAAAAAAAGAAGTTTCATTAACTGATATTTATTCTGACCAACAATAGTATTAGATTGTAGAGTAAAATCTTATTATGGTTAATTGTTTGATCCTGATGCAAACTCATAAAGGTCATGTTTGCTGTTGAGATCCCATTCCTTTGTGCCCAGAGGGAATGTCAACCCGGGTGTGGTTGTAGCAGTGTACTGGGGGAAGATGTAGCTTAAAGGCTGTTAGAGTTCCCACCACCAGTGTTACCCTGAAATTCACACACACACAACCCTCAGCTGGTTCTTCAGGGTACTTTTGTGGCTATACTGATCCTCCACAGCAGCACAGATCCATCAGGGATCAGTAATGCAGTGCTTGATTTACTCTATTAGAAAACAATGTGTTGAAAAACAACTTCTCATGAATTTCTAATTATTTCAATTAGTATTCTAAACTATTCCAGCTCAAGTTTATTTCCCAGAATCGTTATTTGGTGAATATTTGAAACTGAATTTCAAACCTCAAAAATTCAACAGGAAGTTTTAATTTTACATTTTTAATTTGGATTTATTACTGTTAAATTCATCTTTCATGATGTGCCAATAATTTATAACTTTTACTATAGTATAGTTCTAATTTTCACTTTTCATTTTTAGAATCATCAAGGGCCGCTGATACTTAAATACAAGTTGAAACATTTTCTCTAATTTTCTAGGTCAACCTGTCCCATGTTTGTATTGTAATGAAACAGTTTGACACGTTAACACTGTGGTTTGAAAAACAAGGAGATCACTTAGTTTGTTATTAGAGTGCTAGGCATTTTCAGTCCCCTCATGTTCTCTGGAGTCTTTTTCTCCACCCTGAAAACCTCTGATCCCCTAATTAATGACAAGTGCTTATATTCTTTTCTAGATCAAAGCGTCATCTGCTTCTGTTGTTGGTGGAACAGTTTGATATGTTGATACTTTGATACAGAAAATAAGATGAGCTGTTGTAATCTGCACTAAGTAGCAGCTGCTAATGTAAAAATAACAGAATGGTTAGAACTTGGATGTCATGATGTGTCACAACATGACCTGCTCTATAATGCAGTGCATACTTCTTGACATGATGTGTAACATGTAAAAGCATTAAAAATCATGTAAGATAAAAGTATTTCTTCAATGGTTTTAAAGCATTTTTTCAGAGGTGGTTTTCTTTTTTTTTCTTGCTTATTCATTCTAATTCAGAATGAAAGAAACCTTTATTCCCCTTCCCACTCTCATGCTGCCCTGAGAAGACACCTGTCCTCTTACTGTCCAGCTAGCCTGCTGATATCAGCAGGCCCCATGAAAAATGGGGGCAATTCTTAGTTGCCAATTTGTGGCTAGATTCCATTTCAGACTCCAGATAACATAACTTCCAAAGAAGCAGAAAGACATCTTATTGCCATTCTTCCTCATTATACAGCTCTAACAAGTGTAAAAGATTGAGTCCATAAATTGCAGTAACGATGTTCAAGACTCTCCAGACCTTCATCTAGCCTTCTTCTAATCCATAGGAATATCTTGGATCAGTAGAAAGGAAGCTGTTGGTAGCAACTATTACTAAGTTAAGGAATACCTGTGTGTTAACAGGTATCTCAGTCAAGCCGGGGAAATATGCTTAGAGTGCAAAGGGTGTCAGTTCTAATTGGGTTAATTATAACCTCAATAAGAATAAGTATTTATAAAATAAGAAGAATACTTATTAAGCATTAGAAAACAGGAGATATAAAGACAAAATTGCCAGAGGTTAAGCTAAATGAGCCCTTGGAAAGGAAATTAAAACAAACAATAGTGTAACAACTGAAATGAGAACAAGGAAAGAGGAAATGTGCCACCGCTCTGAGAATGGCATGGAGATCAAGGATAATCCGGATTAGGTCCAAAAGTGTGTGATCCCTAAGCACTGGGCAACAGTGATGTCAACTATGACAATAGAGGTAAAAAAAAGTCAGTGTATGGAAATGGAGTTCATCATAGCTGTTCAGTAGATTCCTGTGCTCAGATGGAGATAATAGATGAATCTCACCCCCAGTTCTGAAAGCGCTCATACCTGACGTTTCAGTAATGATAGTAAAGTTCTTTAATAAATCCTATGAGGCTGAGTAGGGTGTAATATGGCAGGGAATTAGCAGAGGCAGCATCTATATTTGGAAGGAGAAAAATTATAACTCTGAGAATTCTAAACCAGTTGGCCTTTATTGTGAGGTTTCAGAGTAAATTTGGAAGGAAAATGTTTTTAAAGCATGGATCCATTAACAGTGGATTGAAATACAACTTTCACCCAAGTAAGATCATGCAAAAGTTCTTCTTTGGTATGGTAACTGGTTATTTAGACAGAGTAACTTGTTAAATATAAGGTGACACATAAGCTTTTATGTGGTGCCATATGGAAAATTATTAATTACAGTGGAGAATGTGTATGTTGTTATTTTACAAGCAGGCACAAGCTTAATGTGGGAAATGCTGCTTGCTGTTAACTGGGTTCACCTAGCATCTCTTGTTTGGAAGGATGGGCACGTTGAGCTCATGTCTGTCTGCAAAACGTCATGTACCCATGAAGGAGATGAGGGATTAGTCAGAGGCAATAAGGAACTAGTTAGCAGGAAGGTAACAGCAAACAGCTTTGAAAGGAGAAACGTTAAGGTCCAAGGATTTCACTACTGGAATTTCTCTCCAATTTCTCACCAGTTGATGCTGAAACAGTTTTCTGTATTGCTGTCATTGAAAACCTTTGGCATGAAGAGCAGTAGCGTACCGATGAAATTGCTTGATGAGGCAGGGCTGGGAAGATGTTATTAATACAAAATGGAGATATTATTAATACAAACTAAGTTCAAACTATCTTGTAGAAAGATTGGAATGGCTTCAAGTACTGAAAAAATAAAAACAGTGGGGTGGAATTCAGCGTCACCAACTATAAGATATCATCATTTTAGGATGAATAAAAGTTTCCACTGGTAGCTGGGTAGTACCCACAGGCTGGAGAACAGACAGATATCAAAAAGGGACTGTAAGCAAAAGGGATGCAAGAATGTGAGATGTTTCCACCGGAGTTAGGACATACTGGTAGCAGAGTATTGATGAGAGGTGGGTTTGAATTGATTGGGAGAATGGAGAACTTGCTTACTGAGAGGTAACAGAGAAGGTTGGTTGTTTAGCGTATATATAAGGAAAGAAAAATATATTATCTCTGTAAATACATATAAGTGGAAATACATATGTTCTGTATAAGTGCATGAGAAAAATATCAGTAAAACAATAAAGCTATGAAGCTTTGTTACTCAAATTCATTTAATGTTTTTTTTTCCTTCTGTTGGATGTTGAAAAGCATTATAAAAGCCATCTGTCACCCAAAGGGAACCTGACAGCATAGGGTGCTCTGTGTTCTTACCGCTTTCGATTTTGATTTCTTGAGGGTGCTCATGTTTACCCTAGAGGAATTAGAAAAAGATAAAAAATAGTTTTACCCTCTCTTTTCCTTTGCTTAAGCCTTGTATTTTTCCAGCCCTTGCTTTAATAAAACACATAGCATTGATCATTTAAATACTTTGAAACAAACACAACAGCAAAAGGATCAGTAAGGAGATTTTTTTAGTCAAGATCTGGCTATTTTAAGCTTGGTATGTAGCAATTAGCTTGTAGATTTAATTGGAAAAATTAAATTTTCAACAAGGAACTGCTAAAATGCAGAACAGGAGAAGTGTAGAAACAAGACCTCTCTTTTGCAGGAAGGTGGGGTGGGGGACAGAGAAGGGGGAAGAATCTATCCACGTTAAACCAAGTATGAAAGTGTAGGAGATTGTGGGAAAACGAAATTGTGAGATAGCAACCATATTCCAGGAATGAGGAACTTCACTAAAGATGGCCCCTATACTGAAGTGATGACCGACCTCACCTCTAAATACACCCTTTTAGGGAAAGCCTCCACCAGAGGAATCTGAGTGTGATTTTTGATTCTTCTTGCTCCTCCTTTACCCTACTTTCTAAAAATATTCAAGCAAAACGGATCCCTTTCTGTGAAGAGTTCTGATTTCCACAGCCTGACATTTTCCAAAGGAGTAATATTTTGTTAAAAAGTTCCCAAGCAGCTATTGTTTTATTACTAGAGGTGAACTTATGCAGGATTTTTGTACTATGGATGGATTTTAATATACGTTATAGGAGTCTTCAAAATGTTTTATAGTACTGCAGGCACCATTATTTTAGTTAGCAATTTAACTCTGTGATGGGCACGGTTTTGCTTTCCCTTTTCTAGTGAAGGAAGACATCTCTCTTTTGGGAGGATATTTGAGTCATTTATTTGTGTTTACCATTCTTCAGGCCTGTGAGTGATGGGTCATTTTGTCACATGGCTGCATGCTGTGTACAAAAACTTATGCTGGAATTTTTGTTGGCCTCATGCAGCTCCCTAGTACCAACCCCACCACATGCTACTGAGGAGGTTAGCAAATGCCTACTTTTCTTCCCCTCAGTTTTTGTAGTTTGTCAGGTGGTTTGGGGTTTTTGGGGGGGTTTTGTTGTTTGTTGTTTTTTTTTTTTAATCCAGAGCACTCAATTCTGCCATTAGTTTTACTGGTGTAAGTAAAATGCAAACCAAATCAATTCAGTGCAGTTTTCTTTGTGAAAACCTGACATAAATAAGAGTCTTCAGACTCTAGTGCCTTCTGACTTTTGTCCTGAAAAGCAAGTGGAACATTAGGTGTATTTTTTATGATAGTTCTCCAAAGAGACTAGCCGTTAATCTCTCCGTGAGTAGGTGTGTCAGCTGCAAACATTTCCTTCCAGTCTACCATTTCAATCACACTTCACAGTACACTGAAAATTGGCAAGGATGTTAATTATTGGCCTCTAGAACAAACCACCTACTTTGATTCAAGCGTGTTTTCCAGTTTTTAAGAATGCTGTTTCACCTACAGAACAGTATAATTACAGAAAATAGCTTGGTTTGGCTAACATCCTTGTGTTCTGAGAGTTCTGCTTGCAAGGCAACAAGGAGCACTGGGCAAGAGGCTCACCTGCCGAGGATTTTAACCTCTTGCTGACAGGAGTTAGGGCTTGCCAGCATCCAGTATATTGTTTTCAGTATCAGAAGCTCTAAACCACCATCACTCAGAGGTTAAACATTAACACTTTCTGCTTTTAAAGGCGAAGGAACTCTCCATATAGTAAGAAAGTTTGGTTTTATTCTCCAGGGAACTTCCTGTTAAAATTTTATGAATGTCTCTTACAGGAGCAATTGCAGCAGCGAGTCCTGTACCTGTGCAATGCAAAACCCTGGGTGCAACATGATACACTGAGCAGCACAGTGCAGAGACTGATTGTGTAGGTGCATTTGTGCAATGTGGTGTTTAATAAAATTTGCCAGGAGTCAGCCATGTATCCAGGACATGATTAATCAACCAGCAGAATAAATTGCCCATAGATGACTGGGAGTTGACAGTAAACAGTAAAACACCTGCCTTGAAGACTTACAGTCTTGATAGACAAACAGGAAACAGAAGCAAGTGGGAGCCCTGTTTTAGGAGAGAGATTTTGAGGTATACAGACAGAGTTGTTCATGATTATGCAGTGAGCTTGGCAGAGCTAGAGGCTGAACTCTGTCTTCATTTCCCTTCATGTGTTCATAGCTCATGTAACAGGTCTTTAATTTACCAAGAAACTTTTCCGCAATGCTGTCCTGAAGAGTTGGCAGAAGCCACAGTCAGCATTTCTCACACATCTGCCTCTTGGTTTGTGGCTCTACAATTTGTACAATTAATAACTTACACTGTGAATTAAAAACCTTGGAAAGCAGCCCAATGCTCAGGCTCGCGTCAAAGAATTGCTGTGCAAGCCCGGTCTTATTAGTTCTTACAACAATTAATCAACTGCTGATTTTAAGATAATTTATGTGGTAACTGGGCCCTCAAGAAAGTTCTGCAGTGCTATTGAAACTGGACATTTTAAAATTAATGCTGATTAAACTATAGAGCCACATTAAATGTACATGAATACTTATTTCTCCTACCTCCTCTTTAACCGTAAGGCCGTATCGGGGCTGGCTACCTTCCTGACCTTACAAGCCACATGCTGCAATTTCCATAATGGCAGTGAGTCACAAGCCCTTTGCAGAGGGGTGTGAATAAACAACGGGAGGAGGAACATCCGGGAGGGTTCACAGGTGGGAGACGACAGTGGTGTTTCAGAGATTCCCTCACCCCACTACAAACCAGATCCTGGGTGAGAATGGACCCAGATCCTAGAGCGAGCTGGTGGAGCCAGTCCCAGCAGCCCCCGCTGCCTCGTTAACTGCCACCACTCAAGTTGTGGGTTATCCAGCAGCTCTCCTGCTGGTAACATCAGCTGGTGGTTCCCAGCACGGGACCCAGGCTTCACAGCCAGGGAACCATGTGCAGACCCAGAGTTGTGCCTCAGTAGCTTGTGGCTGAGTGCCTTGCTTCACCATCTGTATGTTGGTCAGCAGTTTTGCACTGTAGGAGTATTATATCAATATGAAATATGTTTGCTGAGAAACACTTGGCTGAACTGAAGAGGTCTAACCTTAGCCATCCAAAAAGTTTACCATATACATGAGGGAAACCATTCAAAACATCATCGTGCTGGGGGGAAAAAAACAAAACAAAACAAAACAAACACCCACCAAAATTTCAATGCTAGTACAAGAAAGATTTTTTTTTTTTAAAGAATTAAGTGGTATTACATAACAGTATAAATTTATATATGTATTTATAATAAAGCATGACTAAAATGAATGATTGTTATGTTTTTAAAGCAATAGGGTTATTCTGAATAAATTGTTTATCATTTGTTTACTGTTTTGCAGGCAGACTTGATAGCCTTGCAACAAGAAAAAGAGGCTGCTCTCCAACAGTGCAAAAAATTAGAAGAAGAAATCCAGACATTGCGTGTTTATTACAGGTAAAATAATTAATACTAATATAAATCAGTGACTCATAGGGGAAATTTTTCTGTGCTGTGTCTGACTGTGAGGAAATGGCCTTATCAAATAGGTATTTGTTGGAAATGTGAATACATCAATGAATCAAGACCTGCATTTCTGCTTTACTGCTCACCAACCACCTCTTTGAAATAGAAGTCCTTTCCTTATAACCTAAATTTGCTATTAGTTTCTTCTAAGGGAAGGGGAAGGTTGCTGGCAGTTGATTCTCGTATAAATGAAAGAACAGTGTTATAGCAATTCATTCACTTAAAAAAACGAGGAAAAAAGAACGGGTTGATACGAGTGCTTGTTTCTTCCCTGGTTGTTTGCACATACATAACTTAATGAACAGAGATTTTAAAATAATAAAATCTGTAATTCTAAAATACTGCTTTCTTTTCAACCCCAGCATAATATGTATGTTGTAATTCCTTATGTTCTGTAGCAGTACGTAGAATGACAGAAATAGGCATTCGCTCATTAATTTAGGTGGACTGCACTGAACATTTGCATGGATCAGTGGATTTTAGTCTCTCAGGAAAAGCTCTGTGTGGTCCAGTGAAGGAGTTAGGTTGTTTTATGGAGTGATGTTGGGTTACAGCTCTCATTTCATCCTGACCTCCTGTGTGAGAGGGGATACAGAACTGCCAGCAGGTTAAAGGCAGGAGAACTGGCATCAACACAGCAGAAAATTGTGAATCTGAAGGCTGAATGTCTGTGATGAGGGATGTGGGCTGCAGAGGTAAATAATAAATGTAGTGTGAATATTATGTTCATTGGAAATAAAGAGGACTAGTTAGTTATGACTAAAAAGCATTTGCAGTAGCAGAACTGTGTATGTTTTCAGTGTTTCAGCATTCACAAGTGAAAAATACTTGTGTTTCTAGAGGTTTTTAGAGTTTCCCCTTCTCATTAAGTTTATTAAAGCCTTGGAGGGAAGTTTCAAAACCAACTTTTGTTCCTAAATCTCGTAGGCATTTATTTAAAGCCTGTTAATAGTGAATAGAAACCCCAAGCAATTTGTGTTTATTGCTTTTAATGAATTTGGTCAGCATTTAGTGTGTGCACAAATTATGGTATGATTTACCAAGCTAGAAAGAATTTATTATACTGCCCTTATTGCTCACTTAAATGGGATTTGTAGAATAATTTAAAAACAGAAAGCAGTTTTTTGTATTGATGTTTCAGAAATTAGGAGTTTGCTACTGCTGGTCTCTGCACATTGCAGGAGACTTTTCACTGACCTTTGGGTTCTGTTTTTGAGACTGTGTGTCAAGTTTGCACTAACATATAGTATTTAACAAGTGTAATAGACAGCAGCCTCAGTTTACTGATGTAAATGCATTAAATCTCAGAAATGTTAACAGTAATGACTTGCAGAAATCACCATTACAATGCACCATGTTAACATATGGCCCTTAATTTAAACAGGCAGAATTTCATGGCAAGTTTGATGATGGTATTTTGCAAGATTTAGTCATAAGGTGTGGAAATTCTCAGTGGAATATCCCCCGGGGCATAAACTATTTTATCACTACTAAATTATACAAGTTACATGGTAGTTTAGAACATCAAAAATTAAATATTTTATCTCCTACCTCATTGTTCTTAGAGGATGGGGTTTTTGTTATGTATTCTGAAGTGGAGACAGAGGCACAGATTGACTGAGGATGACAGGAACCTCTGGAGGTCATCTGGTCCAACCCCCTGCTCAAGCAGAGCCACCTGGAGCACTTTCCCAGGACCACGTCCTGATGGGTTTTGATTATCTCCATGGATGGATCCTCCACAAGCCCTCTGTATAGAGTCAATGTCCAAGCATGCAGAGACAGCTGGGAAAGCCAAAGGCCACCTTGAATTGTTGTGTTTTACATCCCTCACCAGGTTCAAGAAGGGCTCCTATAAGTGCATAAGTAGTAATGTCTGAGGTCTTGTGCCTATCTTTTGTCTTGGTTAGAAGTTTATCGCATCATTACGAGGATTGTTATGAACATCTTAACATTTTGGTTACGGTTTCCCATATAAAAATAAATACTGGAGGCTAATGTTAAAGTGTACAAGGGATACCTAAAGCCAGGCCTTAATGCGCAACCACATTTTAGGGGTTTGATCACAAAACTTATGCATACATGACTATACGCATATATTAACAACATAAAAACAGTCCTTTATTTTTTCCCAGGAGAAAGATTCCTGTTATCTAGAATACTGCATCCAGTTTGGGGTCCTCAGTAAAAGTAAGACACCTGTAAATTGGAGTGAGTTTGACAGAGGGTCACCAGTGTGATCAGGAAGCTGTATTATTTGCACTGTGAAGAGTGACTGAGGGTACTGCCCTTGTTCAGCCTGGGGAAAAAAAAAATACTTCTTTGGTGGCTTCAGGGACATCTAACAACAGCCTGATAGTGTCTATGAGGAGGTTATCGAGGACAGGCTCCTTACAGTGCTTCATGACAAGAGGGTGAGAGACAACAGACTTGAATTGGAATAGGTTTCAGACTGTTTATGAGGGAAACTTTTTCAACCTGAAGGCTGTCCATCACAGGTTGCCCAGAGAGGTTTTGCCATCTCCATCTTTGGAGATTTCCAGTGCATGACTTGATAAAGTAATGAGTAACCTGGTCTGATCTCATAGTTGATACCACTTTGAGAGAGAGGTTGGTTGGATTAGAGACATGCAGCAGTCACTTCCAACCTGAATTATTCTACAATTCTGTGATCTTGTAGCTGCTGTTGTTTGAAGCCATTCGAAGTGTTTCTCCAACTGTGAAAGAAATCTCTTGTAAACCATACTCCTTTGCAGATGAAGGGGAAAGTAAATCCTAGCTGAAACTGGAGTTTCATGGACGATCTGAAAGACTCAAACCAAAATTAAAATGAGCTTTTGGGGAACAAATGATGGAACATTGATTTCCATCTGAATTTTGATGTTTCTGAAAAGAAAGCACAACCCAGAACAATTCCAGCCTTCTTTAAAAGGAAACAGAAGTGAAAAGGAGGAAGAATCTAGTTTAGATAGAGAAGGGAGAGGAAGTTGACTCCAAAAAAGGTTGGGCAGGTTCTCTACTGCTCTTTGTTCTTCTTGTGTTGTTTCTGTGTCATGTCCTAAAAGGAAAATAGCATTTTCTGGATAGTAACCCAAGAATATGTACCAGAAATGAAAATTTGCATAACAGTTATAAACAGTGTAAGGTTTCTAGCTTACTAATATAATTGTTTCAACACAGTACTCTTTAACTAGGGATTAATGCAAATCATAGGTCCTCAGTGACCAAAGAAGGCTATATCCAAATAATCAGTTTTGAAGTATGTGGGAGTGTTAATCCCACTATCTCTTTCTCATATAGCTCTGTTGTTGGAACATCATCACAAGTTTTTTATTTGCATATTTTTCAGTCACACAGTCTGTCCATTTTTATAACCAGTTTCCTTCTATTTCAATAGTGCTTCAGAAGTGTATTTCTCCTACATGTTAAAATGCTGACAACGACATAAGCTATTGCATACTGGTTACTTTTCATGTCTTAGCTAAAACAGTACAACTGTGTATGAGAAATACATCTTGATATAGGGAAATACATGTATATTTTTTCATTTTTTTTTTTTTAATCTAAAATATTTCACTGAAAAGCTCTGGCACCAGAGTTTTCTCAGGCAAATAATTTTAACAACTTCTAACTAGAACAGGAAAAGGTATGCCTCTAACATATCAACCCCATTGCAAAGAAAGATAGGAGGGCAAAAGAAAAATACAGGCTAGCCTTACTGAAAAGTATATTTTTGATAGGTTTCTTGTTGATGTCAATTCAATAATATTATTGTTTACTCTCCAGATGTGTAAGATACATACATCTGTGTTAATTCACACACCTTTGACTGAAGCTGCTGAGGATAAGAATCAGTGTGTCCAGGCTCTAAAATACAATTTAGGGATGCTTTAGTAAATTTGAGTAGTTATTTCAGAGTATCCTTTGTGATTTAATCAGGTGCTCTAAAAGCCATATATCTGCCAAGTCTGGTGTTCACAGATGAGGAGAGACAGTGAAAACTTTTTGCAAAAATCCTTATTCAAAGGGACTTCCAATTTGCTGTTGAAATGTGTGTGATGCAGAAATAGCTACAGGCTGGAAGTCACAGTGGAAAGAAACTTACATTTATTGCAGCAAATTTCCTAATGAACAGACATTTGAAAAAAAACTTGTGGTTTTAAAATGAGATTTAATTTAGAACTAATTTTTACTTTCCTGAAGTTGAGATTAAGCAGACTAAACTTCTAAAAAATTATAAACAGTTGAAGAAATTTAATAAAACTTTAATCTAAAAGCTTTTGATGCTCCTGATGCTTCAATTAAATTGAAATTCATGTTTAAGTGACACAAGGAAATGGTCTAAATAACAATTGTTTTTATGGATGTCCTTATATTTTTCCCACAAAGTAAAATCACGTGAGGGTTCATCTTGTTAAAGATTGAAATTGACAGATGTGAAAGATAAGAGAATCAAGAGTTTTTTATTATTTCCTCAAATGAAAGACTTATAAGCACAGAGACAAACTCAATTTTCATTCTAATTACATAACTAAATCACCCTATAACAAGAGAAATGGGAAAACAGAAAAAAAAAAAAAAAGATGCTTGGCAAGACATTATTTGCAGTCCTGGAAAAAAAGGCTGTTTTCTATTCAAGCTCTGAATACAGTGGTCTGTGTTTAATTTACTTCAATTCTATAGTTTTATGGCTGATGTTATGCAATACAGTACTCCGATGGTACCTTTTCAACTATGCTCCAGGGATTCTGTGCTTGGATATATAATAGTGTAGTTCTTGCTCTTAGACTGTTCCTCTTGTTACAGTTTTAAGGGCTATTAAAAACTATAAATTATTCTACCTAACATATCAGTAGTCATCCTCTTCTATTCTGTATGGTTCACAGTAGCAAGTCAGAATACAACTTCCTAAATATTCAGTCTCCTGTTCTCTGACTGGCCCCTGCTCAAAAATTTCAGCCTGTTTGTTCTTCCATTTCTCAGTCTTTTTCAGAGGTTTCTCCAGTCCAAATTTCTCTCAGGGACGCATGATGCATAGCAGAAGATTGGGCTGCTCTGACATCCAGCTTCTCGGTCCAAATGAACTGGAACTCATCTACAGTGGGATTAGTGAGGCTGCACAGAGTAGTGATCTCAGTCCTTCTTCTAAAGCAATAGTAGGATACCTTGAGCACCTGCTCCTGAAGTTTACCTCAGAGAACTGGTCTTTTCATGGTTGATTTTTTATCTCACTTGTTCAATTATGGCCGTTGACTCATTTTCCTGCTCTTTTCTTCCTGTCTGCTCACTGCTATTCTGGCAGTTGCTGCCATTGTTTCAGTATTAGTTGCTTAAGACATAACATGGTATAATTGCAGTCATTAAGAATGACCGGGTAATGATATCACTGTAAGCCTACTGTTCTTTTTGCAGAACAATTTTTGGGAGATCAGGGAGAAGATGGTAGTTTTAAGTATTCTCTGTCCTTGCAGCAGTGACTTCTATTTTATCCAAGAATTCCAGACACCTGACATCAAACATAAATCTTGAGCTAATTAAATTTCCCGCTTCCAAGCAGAGGAGAGATTCTCTTTTATATCAAAGAGATGAGACGCTTGTATCTGTTATACAGTGGGAGACGGTGTGATATGTCTTCTTGTGAAGGAACCTAACCCACTGCAATTCGATACAGCCCAGCGTATGGAAAACAATGGCTCTGTAAGGGAACACTAAGGGATTTGTTTGTCTTTCATTATTATAAAAAAACTCAGGTACTATCCAAACTATCTCTCTTAGTTTACTGACTGCATATAAAGTCTCGCTGATTTCTGTGGCAGATTTGGATGTGCAAGGAATGAAGATTTAGCCCTTGTCTATGGTTTCTTGGGGGGGGTTGTTTGTTTCTTTGTTTGTTTTTAATGAAAATGCTTTCTCCCTGTTTGCTTATTGAACACAGTGCTGAAATTAGTCTTTTTTTTTTTTTTAATTGTCTTTTGCATCAGATTGGTTGAAACCACACTTTCTCTGAGCAATCCCTGCAGGTTTCAGTGAATTTTAGTCAATTTGTGAGGGCGAGGCGAGCCAAGACCCTGCTAATTTGGACCTAAGATTTAGAATCTGCAGGTTCAAGCTTCTCCTCTGTTATCATGCCACTTTCCAGTGGGGTGCTGCAGCCCCAAAAGTATTGGGATTTTAGGTTGGTGGGTCTTTCTCAGTCTGTAGTCCCATAAGCATTTTCCCACTGGGAAGCCCCTCTGTCTTCCTTTGTCTCCTTATTGCTTGTGCGATCACATCTCTCGTTAGTGTTACAAGAGATAAAAGCCCAGGGTCTGGGGGCTGTTTCATGAACTGGATCAAGCAGCTGCAGAGGGGAAAACAGGTCAGTAAGCTGCTCTGCTTTCACAAAGCAGCTGCATGAAGTTTTCCTGGCACTACTGAGACAGCTGGATTTCACAGTGTCATGGTGCAGGTGAGCAATGGAAGAAGAGCCCTACCTTGTTATCCTTGTTATCCTTATGTATGCCACACTTTATTGCATTTATTATCCTCTTCCCCCTGCCCCACTCTCAGACTTCTTGTTCTCTAGCCTGCAGTTGATTATTGTCTCTCCTTCTGCATTTGCTCTACTTTCTAGCAATAATAAAGTCAGAGAGACTGACTTTATGAATCAGTGGATAGGAAACTTTCTTGGAAGTGTGGCAGACCAGACTCGCATCTGTATTCAAATTAATGTTTGACCATTTGCACAGAAGAGGGATGGTAGAGAGAGATTCCAGTATGTACCATAGGCTTGGTGTTTATGGTGTCTGTTTGGCAGGCAATGAAATGTTCAAAGCAGTAATTGAACCTGTTGGGGGGTTAGGGAGTGTCTTTTTTTTGCCTCTCAATGGAATATCTGAACCATCAGAGTGGTCTATGAGCTTCCTCTGTCTCTCATTCATTTAGAGAAACACACAAAAAATACTTTTGAATGTTTCTCTTTTTGCCCTGACATGATTTTGCAAATTTTACCATCTCACTGGGGAAAAAAAGTAGCATGGAAAACCAATTTCCTATTCAGCTTTAGGATTTATAAAAACTTTGAAGGAGAGGAAGCACTGAACTGTTAGAGATCCCAGACACCTGACGGAATAACAAGCCACCCCATGCCATCCCTGCAACCAGCACGGAGGTGAATGTAGTACACTCAAATTGCCTTGTGCTGCTGTTGACTCAGGCATGGATTGGTCTGACCTACATTATATGAAATCTTTGTTCCTAATGTTTCCAGGGGCTGGCTCTTGGCTTTCAGAGGGGCCTTGCCAATAGGAAGCACTAAGCAGCAGGTCTGGGGAGGAACATGGCAGTGTGAATATGGACAGAAGTGCCTAACACGCTCTGTGGTGGAGTTTTAATTTGTACCGGGTACTGTGCTCATTCCACTACTGCTTCAGTTATTGGGTGTGTTTTATTGGCAAACTTCCTCAAGATTTTAAGCTCAGTTGAGGACCAACCAGTCACTTCTTGTGCCAAGCCCCTGAAAACTAGAAACACTCCACAACTCCTTATACTGGATTTCACCAGAATTGAGCAGAACTCCTCCGTGTCTCTCTGCTGTCGTGGGGTAACAAGAAGTAAAACAACACCTACCTTGTCGATTTTGCTGTGATGGACCTTTTCAAATGAGTTTCTGCTCTTCTCTAAGAGCAGGTACTTGCTTAAGGGAAAGAAAATCCTTGCCATCGAATGCTGATATGGTCTCACGACTGTACACATGGCCCTGCTAGCTTTCTGTTACAGCTCTTCTTTGGGCTGGCTGGTTCCTTCCCCTTCTCTTTTACCTTCTTTCTCTGTTGTTTTCTGACTTCCTTGGTTTCTCAGTGAGCTGAAAAGTCTAGCAAGCGTAATATTGTTCTGTGCTTTTTGGAATAAGTACATAGTGAGAGGTTTCTAGGAACTGGTTTTTAAATTTGTTAAAGCCTAATGAAATTGAATTATTGGAAGGAAGGTTTAAAGTCTCTGGAAGAACTACCTGCAAACAACCAACTGACTGCTACTGATAGGTTGAAGTAGATTAGTAACACAAAGTATTCTACTCCTGTAGAATCACTTGTAAAAATTAGAACATTGAGGTCAGTCAATATCTATTCTCTATAATGTAAGGGTACTTAAAGAAACATTGGAAAATCTGTAAGGAGCATATGCAGGATTATGAACTCTGACATATGGAAGAAAGGCTATTTGACCAGAGGCTACATATTCTGATTCTGCCATTGAAATGCTGGATAAATATAGATGAATCACATCACTAAACTCTGCTTCAGCTGCTTTGTTTATATAAACTGAATAAGAAGTTTTACCATTTTCTGTAATGCCTTTAGAGATCTATGACTATGAAAATGCAGGTATTCCTACTTTAAAATGAGGGAAGGAAAACAAATGCAGCATAAGAAGCAGCCCTCTCTAGGGCAAGTGAAAGAAATATAGGAAAACTCTGTGTGTAATAAGAGCTGTTTGAAAGACAAATTTTCCCATGAGAAGTTTGAAAGAAATTCTAAGACTGCAAAAAAAAGAATTTGGCTTGCCCTATAAATATTGTATGAAAGGGAATTTCTTTTGTTATGAATATGATATTTAGAAATAAAGTAATAACATTGTCAGGAGGACTTTAAATGCCATTTCTTTTTTGTTGATTTTTCACAGGACATGTTTTTATGTTAAAATGTCAATTCAATAATAATTTAAAAATACTCATTTTGATCTGTTTCAGTTCAGTTCTCTTCAGCCGAGGAACTGAAACAAAATAGTATTTCAAGTTGAAATGTCAAGGTGAAAGGAAAATTTTCCCTTAGAAATTTGCTGCAGGAAGCCAACATAATTTTTGTGTTGGAATTACATCTCCCAATAAAAAAAAATATTTGTTTGGTTAGAAGACTTTCCACATGAGCAATTTTCAGCCAGTGCTAGACATAACATTGCTTTTCTTACTTTGACCTTAACCCTGGTCAGAGTGGAGTCAATAGAAAACTTCTGTTAGGAAGGATCCAGGTGGCAGAAGTCCTCTACCTGTCGTAGAACATGAGCCAGAAGTCTACCCACCTGTTGTGTTTACAAAGAGAGAAACAGAAAGTATTTTCTTTATTCAGTTGTTTTTCTAAGAGTTTTTACTAAATGGATACATGCATGTCATGCTGATGCCTTTTACTGGAAAATTTTCCATTTTCACATTCCATCCACGAGCTGCTTTTCTAACTAATGTGATAGAGCTCTCGTGTTTTGGAAGCTGACAGCATTTAACATTGTGTCCAGCATTGCATAATGATGTGTTACTCATCTGGTACGAGTAATTCTTCCAGCATAGGTGTGAAGGCTGTCATTTTTAGAGAGGGTAGGGACCGACTTGGAAGCTTCAACCACAGTTTTTCCAGTGAACAAGTGGGCCTGCTGGGATTTGCACAATTCTGAGCCTCTCAAATATTTGAGTAAAATGTAATATATTAGTAAGAGTTTGCTTTTACAAGCTGCAGTTCATACGGTCATGACAGGAAGGAGCACTAGCACAGAGCAACTTGGGTTTTTTCCTAACACCACCAAGAAGGCATGTAAGCAGTGGTGCGGAGCTGCTGTCTCATGAGCAGAGAAGCCTTTCTGGCTGTGAGTTTGGAAGGAAAAGCCATAGAGGAGAGGAGGGAGGGAGTTACGCTGAGTGAATCATCAGTGGCATGTTTTCCTTGACAGCAAACTAAGTTTAAAGAAGCTCTTCCCCTACCTGAGCCACTTCATGTTTTGGTTTTGTCTTCTTTTCTCTTAATTTGTGCTGTCAGTGATACAGATTAGAGCATGGCCACCCGCGGATGTTTTCACGAGCAACACAGAAGTGCTGTGCTTATTCCTTTTTTTCACCTTCTTCACACTGCTAGCTAGCCGCACTTATGTGAAGTCTAGTGAATTGTCAAATACAATATTACTGTGTGTGATAGTAAAATTTTCTTCTGGTGACTGGTGACAAGTCTCCTGAGTAAAAGAGCCAAGAACCCAGTCTCAGAAGAGAAACCTGCAAGTTCTATAATCTCAGAGTTGAACACACTGAGGTTGCTGAGGATCGGAGCAAATAAAGTCATGGTCTGCTACACAGAATCCGCCACTGCGTCTCTCCTCTCCTCAAGAGAGCTATTTTTATGCAGGTTTTGCCACTTTCTTAAGGCTGCTGCTTTCATTTCGGAGAGAATTTTTTTTCCTCTGATAATTTAAATATTTTTTCTTCATGCTTGACATCACTGTCGCTTCCAAACTTTCAGGGTTAATAGCATGCGTCTGTACCGTTCAGTAGACGCCAAACAAAAAAACTGACCACCACAAAATAAGCTTTGAGATGCCCAAATTGTTTCAAGAGTTAGAGTAGGAAATAATTATGGTAATTGTCTAAAATTTGCTCATAAATGCAACATTATAAAAGCTGTAACTATAAGGGATCTCTCTCTTTTCAATGTAAATTTGTATTCGGTGCTGGACAAATTAGACTCATACATGCAAACAGTATCTGCCCAACAGCCTACCCTGTAAATACAGTAGATTATTTGGGATTTGTTTGCATGTCATATCTTTTAAAAAGAAAAAAAGACAAAATAGGAAAGTATGTGTGAAGAAAAATAGTCCTCGTTTGTCTTTTGTAGTATTTATTTTTTGTGTATTTATTTTGTTAGTATTTCTGGTGCTTGCAGCAGAGAAAAAAATCCTTTAATCTTATTTAATTTATCTATTCTTTTAGAATCACATATTAAGTAAGATGTGTTGGGTAGAAACAAAGTGAAGTCACGGTTAGATATTACAAGATAGGAGATGACAATGGTATCTTTTGTAGTGTGTCTGTTATCTGTGGTGTCATTAAATCTAATGATGTGCTAAATATAAAAGCAGCCTTATCACATCACAAGGCCTTGAATTGTCTCAAAGTTGCCATGCCTGTGGGTTCCCTTTGGCTTTTGGAAAGGGTTTGGAGTCAGAAGAAGCTGCAGTTCAGAGTGCGTTTATGCGATCAAAGCTCTTTAGACAGATGGCTGCTAGCACTCCAAAATGATTAAAATATGTTCCAAGCAACATTAGTCTGTGGGCTTGGGGACCCAACCTTTCATTAGTCAATAAAGGGTCTTGAGTTCTTGAAAATGAAATCTTTAAAAGCTAATAAGGCTGCTGGTTTGCTCTGAGCTGTTCCTTTGGATCTGCAGTTGTGGATTGGACTTGGGCCAGTATCTGTCCAATAATATGAGGCTTTAAAAAAAAAAAAAAAAAAAATCTGGTTACAAGAGGCCTCCCAGCAGATCTGCCTGTTAAACAGTGTTGCCAAAATTTTCAGTCTTGGATACATAAGTTCAGGCATCTAAGTTTGCACTTAGGGAGCTGGGAAGGGATCTGCAGGTGCTCCTTTGGAAAACCAGTCACTTGCTGGAGCATAGTTTAACTATAGGCACCAAAGCTTGATCATTTTGACCTGTACTATTTTATTTTTAAATCCTTATGAGTTGACCCAGGAGCATGTCTAGAATACTTTCAGAGTACCTTAAGCAAGTTTTCCAGAACTTCTGGAAATCAGTAATCGTACAGCATTCCCAAATGTTGTCGATGCTTGCTAAATATGAATGTGCTATAGCACAGTCTGGTGCTGCAGCGCAGTTGGGTTTATTCTCTTGCCTACACCTGCCTTGGGAGAGATAGCAACAGGGGGCTTGTGCAAATGTGAAGTATCTGTAACCTCGGCATGTCTATGTGAGTGCAGCAGCAATAAATGTCTGTTTAATAACTTATTAACAAGCTCAAGCCTTCTGTTTCTTTTTATTCTTTCTCTGACAGAGGAAAAACTGCTCCCACAATTTGTAAACCTCTGAACTTGACGTGTTCTTGCCCCGTAGACTCTTTCCACACGTGTCTCAAAATCTGAAGATATCTCCAAAACACTCCAAGATTTAGCCTACTGCTGTAGAATGCATTTTAAAGCACATCAGAGTTTTGACACACACCAACAGAAGCAAAGCAAGTCGTGGTGATCCCATTAGCTCAATGTGATCCCATTAGCCGAATTGTTCAGCCTGTCTTCTTTCACCTTGGGAACAGCTCTCACATTCCTTTTGTCAGGACTTGATGGGGCTGGCAACTGAAGTTCTTCCCCCACACACACCATAGTTACTCAGACAATGTCATACTCCACTTCTCTTTCCCATAGTCTCTTTGAAGGTTTGCCTGTGCTTCAGCCTGAATGGCCAGTGAGTTTTACTCCGCAAAAAACATAGGCAAGATGTTACTGTGTTCTGATAAATGTACATCGGATTCTGGGTTCTGATTATTTTGACAAGCTGATCTTATTTTTGTTTGTTGTAAAAAATCTGGTTTGTGTGTCCCATTTTGTCCACCATCTGAACAATCCTGCCATCTATTCTGCTTTTACAAATGACTTCTAAGCTGGATCACATTCTCCCTAGTTCTAGGCATAGGTTTTTAACCTCTTTTCTTCAGATGCCTGTGAACTAATTTTTTTCCTCAGACAAAACGAAAAACTGATTTTCCCCAGAGTATATGAAACAAGACAGAGGTCTGCACTGAGAGCTCAGGATTATGTGAACATGCCCATTTCTCTTAGTGTCTCCATTTATGGAGTTCGTTATGAACAGATACATTTACCTTGGACTTAGGAATTCTTCCATTGATTTAAGTCCACCCTGAAGTGGTCCTGTTACTTTATCTCTATTACGGTTCTGTCTCCTAAAATTTAGGGAGTTGACCTGATCATCTAAATGAGTCAGAACTGCAGTGTAAGGAGATGCACAAAGCCTTCATCAAAGTGCTTCATCAAAGGCTCAAATGATCATGAAGAACTAGCACTGGGAAAGGAAACTATAAAGAACAGAATCACAGTGTCTTGGGAGCAGGCAGAATTTCTCTCCTTAGGAATTATGTCTCTCTTTATATCTCCTAAGTTACCAGACTTCATATTAATCACTTCACCCTCTACTCCAGGGAATCACATAAACCCTTTTATTAAGCAAGCCAATGTCCTACACAGCCTGTGTCACTTCTTTTTTGGATTATTTTTCCAAGCTCTGCAGAAGCCCCATTTCCAACAATGTCGTGTAATGACAAAATGCTGCCAAATGCTCCATCCATATACTTGGGTCTGAGGTTTCCAGAGAACCGAGCAGGACTTCAAGAGCAACATGAGTCTGGAAAAATGGATGATTTTTACATGCTGGTGAGCTGCCTGGGGGGTCCTGCTTTGAATATTCTGATCTGTCATTGTTTTCCTCTGGAGTTGCAAGCCCCTGAAACTTGTAAACACTGAGTCCTAAAGGTCTCCGTTTGGGGAGTGGAAATGAAAGGCCTCTTTTGGAATGTTTTTTCTTTGCCTCTCGATTCCCCTAGCTGTAAGACGTGAATAGTGCTACTCATGCATTTTTTGGAAAATACATTGATTTAAGTTTTCTTTATTAGATTCTGCTAAATGCTAAGTGGGGTAAACCTAAATTTATCACAGTAGCTATTGTATTGCAGCAGTCCTTCTGAAATGCAAGTACAGAACTGCCTTTTCCAGACAAACCATACACTGTGAGTGCCCCATTAATACATTTAATGTTTAATGACCAACTGTTTCTCCTGCTTCCTCTAAATTACTGTAAAGTTACTATTCCAAGGAGAGAAAGTAGCTTTTTATTCTGGAGAAGACTGTGGCATTCATCGCTTTGAGTGAGAATGTAATCTCAAACAGTTCATAATATTTCCTCTGCTAAAAGGCAGCAAGAATTTGGAACCCTTTGAAATAAGGATGAGGCTGCAAGAGAGAAAAAAAAGTATTTGCTTTTCAGGTAGATGAACCCAGTTGTTGTATTAGTTCGGGGTTGGTTTTGGGGGCAGGTTTTTTTTGTCAAATCAATGAATATATATATAAATTTGTTGGAGAAATGTTACAGAGTTACTACTTTCTGTTTGTAACAGTGCAGCTCTTTATGATTGAGGGGAAAAAACTGGTTTAGCAAAGGAGGTGTTGAGCCTGCCAAAATTGATGGAGGTGAATTTGGATAGCCATTTAGTGTGGGACAGCTAGACGGGAACAGAGAATAATGTAAAATGAGTAGATTGCTACAGATTTATGCTTGCCAGAACAAAACAGGTAAATTATTTGTGAGTTTAAAGACCCTGAGTTTGCAGACTTAAGTAATGACATGCCTTCAAAAAATATGAGAATCTGTTGGCATAGCAATACTTCTTTTAAACATTATGCTGGAGAAAGGTTACAGGAATGTTGAACTTAAAAATTATTTTTACTCAACTAATGCTTCCATAATGGACGTTAATACTGTTGACATTATTCATGGATTGAATGCAAGCAATTTAGACAATAGATAGTATCAGGTGCTAATAGATCAAACGTAATTACTCTTGATGAAATAATTTTACACAGTTTAGCAAAATTGTTTCAATTATTCACTGTAAAAGAAAACATTGAGTAAAAGGGAAAATACTAAGCTTTCTCCTCTAGGGGCATTATATGCATTTCTGAGTCATACTTTTTCTTCATAGCAACCTTTCCTCTATAACATCTTCCAGTGCAAGTTATTACAATTCTTTTTGCATAAGATAGGTCATGTGAAGTTCAGCTGTAGGTGGGGCCACTGTGGTAGATTGGGGGACAGTCTTAATAGATCCGTTTCATTAATTAAGTCATGCATTTTTTTATTAACAAAACCTGTATGTCAGGTTTAGCCAGCTAGGAGCCATTCTTATGGTTGTTATCTTTGTCAGAAGGAATATTGTGAAAATAAGGAATTACTGTACACGCTTTAACTCCTGATTAAACAGAGGAATGACATCCGCTCACCCGCTGTCCATGAAAAAATAACTTAGGGGCATATCATAGGCTTGATTCATAGGTTCGGATCTTACATATCTCATTAAGGTAAAAAATCTGTACATTGCGTTCAAAATTTACCTTGAAGGATTTGTGTGAAACCTATCCTGTGGTTATTGAGATAAACAAGGTTAAGGCCAAAATTTCAAACATCTAGATTATTTAATGTTTCTTTTTACTCTTGAAGGAACTTTGTCTCCTTGCTACTCTTTTTGGATGTATAAAACAGTATTTTCTTGCATTCTTTTTCATTCCCAGAGATAAAAAGGAAGCAGTAAGATTTCCAGGAAGGAGTTAGTTTTACTAGACACCCAGAACAGTGTATGCACCTGCTGATTGCTACAGCCTTTAGCTTTGTGATCCAAATAAATTCAAGGCATTCTTCACTAGGCTTTTTCCTGCTCCTCAGTGGGAAATGCCCTAATGACTTCCACTGTCATGGAAGAATATTGAACTGGGAGGAGCTTTCACCAAGAGGAAGGAGAAATGCTGTGAATATGTCACTCACCCAAAGGAGTGGGAAGAAGGATGGGTAACATGGTTCATATTATCTGATTTATTTTTTGCTTCTGAACTAGGCAGGATCTTAATGTTATCCAGGCTTATATAACATCACATTCTGTTTGTTTCAGTCATATTCTGTAAAAGGGACTTCCATCCTAAGGTCTTTGGTGGAGATACAGAAATACTTATTCTTTCTTCCCTACTGTCTTTAACAAGAGAGTCATATATTATTATACTTCTACAGTTGTGGCAGTAAAACGAGGACTGCTATGATGTAGGACTTTAGTTCTCCCTCTTGAACAATGTTACTGCTCCTATCAGAGGAGAGTAAAATACCTGTTGAATTTGTATAAGCACAGTAGGCAGTATTCATACTAATAATTATCTTGTCCTGTTCAAAAAAGAAATAAGGAATTGAACAGTATTGAATTCATTGTTGGCTAGATTTCACAACAGCTATCATACTCATTCAGTTTCCTTGTCAGGTCCTGAGAAAATAATTAATTCTTTGGTTCAGTGCAACCAATACATTTCCTGCTACACTATTTCATTTTTACCTGCTGGTTAAGGAGAAATTATATGCTGGCAGAGAGAAAAAGCTGCACTTTGTCTTGTGAACTCTTGCTTCGTGAATTTAAAAATGCTGCCTTTCTCTTCACCCAGGATAAATTAAAGTGCACAACTATACTATTCTTTTACAGATTTTATTTCAGTACCCCGGTGGTCAAAACTCATGAGGATAAAGGAAGAGAGAGGTGAAGGAAGCTGATTTAAAAGTTTTAGGATACAGAAATCAATTCAGTATCTGTTTGCAGCCTCTTCCCTACCCCTACATTTGGAGCTCTCTCTTCACTGTTTTTTCTCCAGCAGCCACCGACCGGTCCAGCACTGTTTTTTCTCCAGCAGCCACCGGTCCAATCTCTCACTTTTCAAGAGGTGAGTTGTGCGATTGGCTTTCCAGTCGGTGTGCCCTATCCAGCTGATGGCCCCTTTTGCCTGGAAAGAAGCCAAGAGTGTCTTCTCAGGTAACAAGGATCTTGGTGCTCGCAGCAGTTCAACAAAACAGGGGAGTCCGCTGTCACTGCCTATGCCCCATGGTGACAATGGTGGCTGAACCTGCAATGGGCAGGTAGAAACTGCCTCCTTGTGAGAAACTCTTGTCTTTTTTCCATAATGGTCCCAGGCCTGGATCTGTCTGCTGAGGTTAACCAGGCTGATGTGCATTGCCAACACATGCATACTGTTAATTGGCTCTTTTGTGTCCTTCCATGAATAATAATTTGCTCTGAGACCTGAACCAAGATCAGGGCCTCAGGTTTCCAGATGCAGCACACGCAGGTAATATGAAGCAATCCTGGGCCCCCAAAGCTTAGCATTTAAAGAAGACAAAAAGTGAGGGAAAGGCACTTTACTCCCGGTGTCGGCATGGCAGGCTGAGGTTTGCATGTTGTGACTTGCTCAGTACCACACGGAAGACATGAAATAGAAGAGGGAATTCAAGACAGAGCTCTGATCCCCAATCCACTAAATCATTCCCCCAGCATGCGTCCTTGTTTCATGCTAAAGGAGAATGGCCCAGACAAGTCTGCCCAGTTGCCTCAGTAAGCATTGGTACAATAGGGAATCAGACTTCCCCTATATTAAATTTCCCAGGCGTTCCCTTTATCATTTAAGCCATCTTTTTAACTGCCTTGTTTCATAGCGCTGAACTGTCCAAGGAGCTGTATGATTTATATGAATAAGGTTTGGCAGCAGCAGCTAGGTAGGACATGGCTTACTGAGTAGTGATACGTTGTCTTTGTGAAAGCCTTAGATTTCAGGAGGTGACTTACTAAGTGTACATGTGCATAGCAATCCCCAAACCATCAGCATTTTCGTATGGGAGAAGCCAGGATAGCTTTAAAGTAGACACAGCAGGTGTCTGTACCCGTCTGGAGGAAGGTTTTTGGACTGCAGCACATGCAGTACTCTTAGTGACTCACTTGCCATTTCAGAGTGGCACGTGTTGCTATGCACGGTACCAAGAAAGCGGGCAAACCGTATGCTGAGCACACTCACCTAGAGTTCATCCGTGTCCCTCACTTCTTGGCACACCAGTGACCACAGCTGGAGCACAGGACACCCTGTTTGCCTTTGGTCAGAGTTGCTTAATACTTTTCAGTAACACCTGTGGGAAAATCAGGCAAAACTGTTCAAATAGTCTCTTTTAGTTTCCTGGGGCAGGAGGGAACTATCCTCAAATTTAAAACCATGATTTTTTTTTTTTTTCTTTAAGTCATTTGAAGATTTTTAACTATCTGAATCATTCAGCAAGAAAGGAATGACAAGAAGGCAGAGCTACATGTGAATTCCCTTCCCAGGTCTGTCACACTGAGGGTTTGTAGCTTTAGTGCTACTCAGCTCATCCATGAGATCATCCCTCTCTCAAATTCCATATGTATTTGGTTATTCTGTCTTTGAAACACGTTTCCATTCTTTGTATTTCTTTTAATTGCCTTCTCCTGGAGAGACTCTTCTCTTCCATCTACTCAGCTGGATGTTCCTGGCCATGTTGGAAGGCAGGGCTGGCTTCCAGCCCTCGGTCCAAGACAGCTTTGTCTCTTGCTTTTCTGGTTCAGTGGGAGAGTTAAGCCAAACGATCACAATAGCAAATCAGGACAGCCATAAAACTCAGGATCATGTCTGATTTATAAAGATAACATTGTATTAAGTACAAGATATTTTCTGAGGTTATTAGTAACAGGCTTTCTTCAGCCGGTCATTCCTGAATGGTGCCATGCGCTTTACTGCTTGATTGATTCATATGCCTTTATGATTTTAATTAATACTGTTTTTATCAGAGCCAATTACCAGTGATTTGAAAACTCCAGGATGTTCAGTTTATTTGTGCCAGTGTTTGGGAATTATTGCCATGATCTTATTTTTGAAATCTATTGAATGGTATCAAGAGCACTAAAGAGGCCATTTAAACACTGGGGAAAAAAATAATGCTTATACTTTGGGGAAAAAATTTATAGTGATTCACATTTTGGAAACTGAAACACTATCAGTGTTTTATTCCCAGATTATTTTCCAAGAAAAAGCTTGGATCCACTGCTGAATCAGTTTATTCAAAATACTCAGGCTCATACTGAAGTTGGTTCATGCAGAGAAGGCTGGAATACTGTGCTGGGGGAGGAGGTCAGGAGACTCCTCCATCCTCCATCCTGTGACATGAGCACAGAGGCACAGATTAAGCCTATATAAATCTCTAAGGAGATGCTTAGATCCTACCTGGCTGTAGCAGAGGAGTACCTTCACTAGATTTTAAAGGATCAGGATAGAAGTGTTTCTCTGTTTAGTGATCTAGACAAGCTGCTTTCCACAGAAAAACAGAAAATTGGAAAACACTTAATAAAACTCGTTAGCTGAGAATATACCCAACTGAAGATGGAAATATTCCCTGTATGGGAACAAAAAGTCTCCGGATCTTAGTATAACTATTTTTGAGTTGTTTTTTTCCTGTGGTGGAAAAGAGGCTAAAAATCCTACGCCATCTTAATGTGAGCCTGAGCTAAGAATTTTAGAGAAACTGAAGCCTTGTAAGAAAATCTCAAATGTGCACTTGTATAACAGGTTTTGAGCAAGTCTGGTGCAGTATTTACTACTACAGTATAAAGGGCTGGGTTCCTTGATGTATATTTCTAGTTGGCATTTTATCAAGGAAATAAACTCGGCTTTTTCTTTATTTTGTGACATGTGGATTGAAACTACATTTTCTCTGTCCAAAGCCTTGATTTAAAAGCATTAGATCATTAAATTAAGTGCTTTTGCATAAGACTAAAATTGTAACTGAGCAGATTATTTATGCAGAGAGAAGCAAGATAAAGTTTCTTTCAAGAGTTCTTTAACATATCAGATTGATAAGAGTCAAAACACCTTTACTGCCATTAAATATTTACCAAGACTTGGCTTTTGGAAGAGGGGCAGTTCAGTGCAGTGTGTTTGGCTCCATGCAATGCTATTGATTAGCTATCAGAAGGACATAGTTAATGGGTAACTGGAGGTATTACAGAGCGCTCCACATTCTTGTCAAGTCTTTTCTCTGAAGATGACCTAAAATAAAGTCAGTTACAACTGGCGTTCACCCTGCGACAGATTGCACAAGCTCACCTACGGTATGAACAAAAGGTTCACAAGAATCAGTTGACCAGGGCTTAAGCAATCCTTTCTAGTAGTTGTTGTCATCACTGCTGGACTTTAGAACTGCACATGTTTACATTTAATTAGAAAGAACACACAGTTTACATCGCACAGTAGCTATCAGAATCGAATCGGAATTGATTTCCGCTCTCTTTCTCAAATGACTCTTTCCTTCAGACTAATTAAAAAACGGCACATAACAAAATAACTCATATAAATTTTAAAGCAATGTAAACACTATTCCCTGGAGACAAAAATAAAAGTCAACAGCACATAGTCATTACATTGAGCTGGTTTTCAGGTGATTCTGATGCCTGCATCATGATATATCTCAGTACTATCAGTTTTATTTTATGTAGGTGTATGGATGGATGTATATATGAAGTACCTCTTTGTACTGAGTGGATGCTTCCCTGACCGTTTCAGTTTTCAGGGTCAGGATTCTTATTTGTTCCATCTGAATCGTTGTGGTTTATCTAATTCAAGAGGTGATTCAGTAATTACTAATTTTTGCAGAAGGATTTTGTTAATTTCAAATAAAATTGTCCGTGTATAGGTCACCCATGTAAAATGGAAGTCAGAAGCCATTATCCTTACCAGTGAGAAGCTGCAAAGGAGACTAAAGGCACAAACTAAATTAGCCTTAACTTCCTACATAATTCCCAACAAAGAAATCTCTATTAGATTTCGTTAGTTATGCAGGCAAATCTAAATTCAAACTACAGTGACAGGAGACGTCATTTAAGGCTCCTAGCAGAAATGCGTGACCCTTGACTGTGCACGTTATTTGTCATCAACAAAGATTTCCATGGTTGGTATTTTGGAGAGTAAAGGTTTAATCCAGCAACTTTTGCTGTGGACTGTCAGGTCCGTGGAAGCCAAAGGGGTTGTGGTCCAGACCAGGGGGGTAGGTAGGTGTGTGGAGCTGTAGGAGCTGATCCTGAAACGCTGGTTCAGAAGACCTGATGTTCATCTATACTCGGTTTCCATGTAAAAGATGATGTTCAGAATGAAGCTCTTGGCAAGGATCATCAAAAAAAAAAAAAAAAAAGGAGAAAGGTAATACATACTGCATCTATTTTCAACCTGTTTTAGTTGGTATACCAGCAGCTCTATTATTTTAGCACACAACCAGGCTTACTGCTTTCTTAAGTTTAGCTTTGAGGAAAAAAGTGTACTGTTCTTAAAACTGATATTGTCAAAAACATACACAACGTATAAAAAATAAACCTCTATGACCTTTAGGACCAGGTCCTCCATCTCTTTTCCACCGTTTGTGTTTCTGCAAATCCCTGACACAGGCAATTTCCCAGCTGGCCCAAGGCCAGAGTCACTGGCTCTACACCACCCACGTACACACCCCTTCAGTGATCCATGTTAACCGAGTGGCCTCCAGCTGCCAGCAGCGAGGCACAGGGACTGCCAGTCCAACCCAAGGACTGGGAAGGTTAAAACACTTCTTGTCTTTGGGCTGGCTGTGCCCCTCCTCCCTGCCTGCTGCCCGAAACTGAGCCAGGATCTGCTCTGCCCCTCCTACACTGCTCGCGCTTCCCAGGGAAAGTGGCTGGGGTTTTGTGATACATGATAAAACGTGGAGTTGTTGGCGCCATCTTAAACATCCTTTATATTCAAATACTGAGGTCACTCTTGATGACTTGATGCCAGTTCTGTCTTCGATTAATAGATAAGATTCACTCTTTATTTGCAGTATTACCTAAACAATCTATTACTGTAGGGGATAACTACACTATTACAAATACTGAGTTAAAGTTATTTTGTTAAATAAAACCATTGGCAAATATTTAAGAATGGCCAAAGCATATGAATTGGCAATAAAGAACAGATACAAGATAGCAAAACTTTCTTGTAACTTGTAGTATGATAAAGTAAACACTGTTCAAAATAAAATTATTTATTAAATTTCAGTTTAATTTTACTTTGTTAGAAGCAGGCCTTTAGAGCTGGATAGTTGCACTCTGTGAATGCTTAGGCTAGAATACACTAATACAGCCAATTCCTTATCAAAGCATGACAGGAACATTTTATAGCAAGCTTGGTTCTAGGAATAACGCGTAGTCTGGTAAAACTGTGAAAAGTATCCACTATAGTTGCTGTTGTATTGAAAACACAGTCCTCTAATTTGTGGAAGATATTTGAGAGTCTGTGAGTCTGTGTCTTGCAATAAGCACAGGTACATTGTGGAACCATAAAGATGTGTAATTAATGCTAACGTGTATCAAGTAATATGCAGGATTAAAACATAAAACCTACAGTAGTCTCTTCTGTAAACTCAGGTGCGCTGTATCTGAGAGTTGATGTATGTGTGAAAAAAGCTAGTGCTAAGTTATCATCTTCCAGGCTCTAATTAATAATTAGAGATAACAGAGACCTCAGCTCTAGGTGCATCGTGTGCTCAGGAAATTGAGGTGCATTTCTTAACTACAAGCTATTAACTGTGGATCTGTGTATCCACAGCTGCAAAAATCTCAAAAACACTTCCTTCTATCCATCAGTATCATGTACGTTTTGGTCTGTTTCAATCAAACATTATTAATCCAGAAAGTATTTTGGGGGAGGCTGGGGACCATTTGACGTTGCAGTGATGTGAGGAAGGATAGGTGGTGCTGGATGTCGTGTGCGTGTTGCTGTCATGTGAGCCCGTGCTGTCTGAGCAATTTGGCCAGTGGCTGCATGAAGTGCGCTGGAGACATTTGATTACTGTGCAACTCTGTAAATGAAGGTTTTGTAATGGGGGTATGGTTTCCAATTATTCCTTGTTGAGTGCATGTCTCAGCAGTCCAACTTCAAGAAAGTCTCAGATGATCAAATCACGTGCCGTATGTCCTTACTACCTCTCCCATGCTAGTCACAGGGGAATGGTGTGGGTACTGCAGTGGTCCTGTATTGTGAAAATGAGGCTCCAAAGAAAATGTTTGCTGTTTGGCATGATCAAAAGACCATCTGGGTTTAGTTTTGTCCTGGATTCAGGCTGTGCTGCACCCAACAGCTCTTTCAACACTGATGAGTCTGTTTTCAGTAGTGAAACTCAGAGCACCTTGCAGAGGTAGTATTGTGAGGAGACTAAGGCCCAAGGAGGAAAAATGTGTTTGCTCGTGGTCTTTAGTTTGTACCTGTTGAAAAACAGAAGTTCTAAGATGGATAAAAGTTAGTTCAAGCTTTCACTGGAGATATTGAACCTTTATTTGAACCGTGTAGTGTCCAGACTGTTTGGGCCATTGTACAGGTCACATGTTTCTCTAGATCACTTTAGAAGGCTGAAACTCAACCTACTGCTCACTGTGGATCCATATTCACATGTAATTGAGTTTGGACGGTATGGCCATGCATAGTCCGCGCTAATCTGTCAATGTGTTATACTGTAAAATCCTGATCTTATATCACCAGCCACCACAGAGATCATCAGTGGTGGGCTCTGTTCAGCAAGTGTTTATCATTGGGTTTGATGAGAGGATATAAAATAAAGGATGCCTGAGCTCATCCTAGACTGAGAATGTGTGGGTACCCCACACACATAAACTACTGTTGTAACATGATCTGTGGCCTGTGCACCACAGTCTGACAGAGCTGCCGCCTTCGGTTAAATTAGCAGGATGTTTGGGTGGTCGTACTGAAGAGAAAACACAGTCCTCTTAACTCCTGTAATTGCAGATGAAAGAAGGCTGGTAAAATACTTGTCTATGGTAGGGCAATGCCATCTAGTTACTAGTCTACCAGCTGTCAGGCTCCTGACTCACATGTAATGCAAACTTGACTATTTTATATCCTCCGCTTCACAGCAAAATATCAAAGTCCTTCTAGGTCTTATGGGCCTTTTTTTAATATCATCTTAGTGCAGTGTTTCCTAAGAGCACCTCTGAGGTAGTATTTTCAAGGTCTCAATGCTGCCTGGCCCTTGAGTGCACTCACTGGTATGAAGGGACCCACTTCAAAGTCATCCTGAGTGCAGGCTGAGGTCTGAGAGGTCTTCAGAACTTGAGTGTCAGAAACGTTTGTGGTGAAAACCAAGGTCAGATCTACATGCCTTTGGGAACATTGGATGTGTTTATCACTGGGGTGGAGGAGGAGGGAGGGGACGGATAGGGAATGTTTATTTTTTGCTGGTTTTTTCTTTTCATCCTTCAGGTGGAAGTTTTCTGTATGTTGTTTGGTAATTGCTTCAGGTGGAAAATCATTTCCCACCTTGCAGCAAAAGTATGCCTGGCAAGGAGGGAAGTGTTATAAGAGCAGCACTTCATACAGTTGGTTTTCAGCCAAAGTCAAGTCCTTCTGGGAGCTGTTACAACTGGTGAAATTTTTTAGCAGGCTTAAAGCTACTCTGACTTTGGGGGCTGAAGAGCAGGAGCTGCCTAAGTGACATCATCACGTGTCACCTTTTCTTCTTCCTGGACACAGTTAAGGTGGGCCCTTGAAGCTCTCAGACCCACGCTGGAGCATGAAAGGGGCCATGCTACCGTAGTAAAGCAAAAGGCTTACTGTAAGGAACATGTGAATTATGTAAATCAAGGAAGTGTTTGAATGCTTCTGTGACCTATTCTTCAGAGCTAGAACCCCCATTTATTTTTTACTGATAGCATCAATATCCTTTGAAGAAATAATCATTAAATTAATGAAGGAATTTCAAATTCATAGGTGTCGAAATGGACTAAATAAAAGTATTTTAGCAAAACACATATTGATAGAATTGCATGCTTTTGAAAAATCAAAGTTTAAAAGATCTATGAACCACAGTGTCTTTATCTTGAAGAATCACACTGACTACAAAATATATACATATCAGAATCTATCAATCACTCAGATGCAATCATTATGAGATAAAACATGAGATAGTGTATTGCACACCATATTTTTCATGGCCAGTATTTCAGAAGGAGCCCAGGGCCAGTATTTTAGAATCTGAATAAATTACTATATTTTTCCTATGCTCTGGAAAAAAGCCTCTCAGAGGTGTGAACAAGTTAGAATATTTAGGCTATCCTTTTTTTTTTTTTAATCAGGGACCCATATATACACTGAACAGTTTAGCTTCTCATCTGTCTTCTTTTTTCTTTTAATCTTGTGCCAGGTGTTTAAGAAGCAGGTAGCAGTGGTATTTCAGTAACTTGCTTTCAGCATTATTTGCATACCTTTGTATTTTTCCGTAGTGGTCAAAGCTGGACCATAGTGGAACTTCAGTCAGTAAATTCTGTGTGCAACTGTTAACGTAATTTTATTTTTAATGACTCTGTTCTAGGGATTTTAATGTCCCTTTATAAATATTTATATTTTCAATATGTCTTCATTTAATTGAAAAAGTTCTTCACATTATTTTCAGACAACTGCAGGTAGTAGGCATAATGACATATGAACACTCTGACCTTTTAACTTCTGGATTTCTATTAGTTCATCCACATTTTGCTTGTCCATGTATTTTATATTTTGGTTTGTATATGATTTTTCTTTATGGGCTATTGGAACAAAGGGTGTTTTCCATACAAACATCTTAATAAACTGGAAAGGAAGAAAATGTGCTATTGCATACTAGCAGCTGTAATGCAGACTGTTTTGAGTATTGTAATCAGTGTGCACTGCTAATAGAAATCCACACTGTAATTATGTTTGATGTTTGCATGGTCAGCGGTCAGAGGGATGGTCTCAAGTCATATTCATCAATACAGCCACAGCTTCCGATATTCCTGAAGTTGTTTTGAAATTACCTCAATTATTTATCTAAAAACACTGTTCATTATGATATCCTGTTGCCATCACTTTTGTCATAAATTTCTTCTGTGAATTTCTTCTACTACCAGTGTCATTTTTCACTGGTGTAAAATTCACCAATGAATTATGGCTATGAAGAGATGAGAAGCAATTGTGGCTAGTTCCACAGAGATCTTTCTGGTGCAGGCTCCTCCCCTAGTAATCAGCTATTAATGTGATTTCTACTATTGCACTTTAATAACAAGCAGCTGGCTACCTACTGACTCCTTGGGAAATAATTCCATAGTCAACAGGCTTTTTTGAGATTTTTTTTTATTTGATGCACCATCATCTTCTTTATTCTCCTTTTTTCAATTTTTTCTCATTATTTAAAGGTAACCTGTTTGTCTAATATCCTTCTTGTTGCGTATTTTCCATAGCTATTGTTAGCTGATCCAGGCGTATTTTTTTCTTTTAACTTCATTAATCTGTTGCCTTAAGACACTATGCAGTTTCATTTTTAATTTCTGGTCTCCCTTTGATTTATCCAGAACTTTCTGGCACACAAATAAAAAGCATATAGTACTGTATTCTGGTTTGTACAATGAAAGAGTATTATTTTTTGTGCTCTGTGATTTAGTATCTCTATGAATGTACCTCAAAATCATCTATAAAACTGAATGGGTTTTATCATAGAATCATTTAGGTTGGAAAGGGTCTTTAAGATCAAATATACATCCATGTCACTTCAGTGTGAAATAGGTGGTAAGCATGTCTACTGAGTGAAGCCAGAACAATGGGTCAAAAAGGACCTTGCAATAAATTATGGTGGAGGACACTATAGATATGGAAATGTCCATGATAAAACCCTATCTCTGTCTTCTATAGAGAGGCTATTTAAGACACAGTATGTTCTAGTACAGGCGTTACTAGCTTATTTAAACCAGTATCATGAAATATTTTGTCTCCTCTGAGAAAAATTGACCAAAGACCTTCAGAATTGGTTAGCATGTGCTAATCATTCTTATTTCTAAGTAATTCTGCTGATCTAATGATTTTTGTTTTGTAGCATTTTTATTCTTTTTATTTTAATGAAAAATCTGCTATTTTGCAAACAACCCCCCTGTAGTTAGGAAGCCCACTTGCTAGAAGAGAGTCATGTGTAACACAAGTTAATAATACATCGATAACTTACACTGATTAATTCCACTTCATGTAAATCACACTAACAACTTTTTGCTGCAGCTTGAAGGTGATGAGGAAGATGCTACAGCTGAAAAAAAATGCCTTTTCAGTTTTTGTTGAACAGGCTTTTGACTTTAAAAAATTTTGACAATTGTTACGCACTTCTAGAAAAGCCTTGAGGAAACTGGATGTTCTTTTTGTTCTCGGTCACTTTCGAAATAAAACTTGGTTTGGTATTAGTGCCTGTGGATCCATATATGATAATAATAAAAATATTAATTAAATTGAGTGTAGTATTCTTGCAGCTCAGCCTTAGACTGAAGCTTAATAACATGTACAATTTTGTTTTCCCAGCTTATATAAATCCTTGTCTGAAGGAATGAGTCTGAAGGACCAGCTTAGCTGTACCATTGGTACTTGTGAAGGTGGAATGCAAGGCAGGGAGGATGTTGTGACCCTTACCTATCGCCAGATTGAAGATCTGGCTGCTCAGCTGCAGCAAGCTCGGTCAGAGCAAAAGGACACAGAGCTGAAGCTCCAGAAAGCCCTGGAGGCTTCATGGGAGGCCAATGAAAAAGTTCAGAAGTAAGTCACTCGCCTTCTTTCAAGGAAAATTGCAGTTAAATGAATCATTGTTTCTTTTGATATTTTGTCTGATTGAAAGCATGGTGGTAGTCAGAAAAGTTCCTTTAAAATGATTCCTTCTTTGTCAGCTATTCAGCTCGTCAGTGTGAAGCTAATCATTTTAAGTTGTATAGTATTATGCAAGTCAGTGTGTCTGTCATTATTGTTGTGGAAACTGCTTTCTAAATGTGCAAGACACAGAGAAAGTGTTTCCATCTCCTATGAATGGTTTTCACTGTCTTTTTACCCCATGGCAATCCTATGGCAACAGAGTATTTGCCTTTGTAATTGCATGGTCGCATATTAAGGTTCTTGTTTTTAGTCCGTTACAGATCTGGCAAGTTTCATGCCACGGTAATTGCTGATGGGGTTGTTTAGGGGTGGCTTCAAAATCTCTCTGAAACCAACAGGAAGTCTCTGAGTTGGTGAACAGGGATTGTATTCTCTTTTCCATTGTAAGATTCCCTGTTACTGAACTCCAAAACTTGAAGTTCATCTCTACTGAGGCCCTTGTCGCGATTGTTATTATCATCACATAAGCCTTTGAAAGTCTGATTTCTGGGACCTAAGCAAACGTGTAGTCAGAGCTTCTTCACAGTCTGGCACTCCTCATCTATGCATTATATTCATCTGTTGCAAAATACCCCTCTCACACCCTTCCAAGGTGGTTGATGCTGAACTGATACAAATTTTCTTTTCAGCCCATATTTGTCTTGAACTTTAATGTCTGTAGCATATTTCCAGAGTAGCCAGAAATTGGCTTACGATATATTGCAAGGACCTAACAAGAGCTCTTCCTGTTTAAAAAAAAAAAAACAAACATGCTGAGTTCGCCTATTAAAAAATATTTTTTTATATTTTTAATTTATTTGTAACTACATAAAATATAGTTAAGCTATATATATATGGAAATGCATATTTCGGTCATCTCTTTAACATCTCCAGTAGTTGGTTGAAAAGCATTCAAATCTTTATTCTGAACACTTAGATGGTGTATTTGAAACTTCAGCAGGTGCTTGCTTGATAAAAATAAACCTATGAAAAATGATTACAGCATATTAAAGGGAATATTCGCTAAACCTTTCAGTACGTTGTTTAAAGTTGTTATTTTATTTCAATTTATTTATAAACATTTACTAACCACAGATATTTAAATGAAGATTATTTTTTAGTTTGGGGCTTGAGGTTTTTTTCAGTGAAACAGTCTTGTTTAATCCCACGTAACCTGGGTGGCTAGAGTAGAAGTGCAGCCACAGCCTGAATTAAAGCGGTGGTGATGCACTGCTATAGCAAAAAGAATTTATGCAATTTATCATGCGCAGCTACTTGGGAAATTTTTGGTCAGGTTAGTTTTCATTATTGCTAAGATCAGACCACTGAGCCTATAGCAAAATTAAACAATTGGGTGAAGTCTTTTGATGACAATAGCATGCCCTTTTTACCAAGGAACTGTGGAAATGCTCTGTGCGTCTTCCCAGCACCCAGAGTCATCCACCCCCATCTTATAATTCAACCTGCAAACAGATTAAGCAGCTGAGTTTGTGGAAAGTGTGTTTACTTTGAGCTAAGAACCCTTGTGTGACACTATAGAGATTCCTCTGACACCTCTGGGAGAGCTACACAGACAGTTCGTACTCATCAGCAGGGAAACCGGGCTGAGAATTCCCAATTTCTTTGTAACCTCAACCGCTTCATACAAATCAGTGTTTGGCAATTAGGCAGGAACTCATTTGTTAGCTTAGCTTTTTATTTCAAAGATGTAGGATGTTCTACAGTTCAAAAAGGAACTGACAATTTATAAACCTGTCAATGGAATGGATTTTTGTTATTAATTACAGTCATAATAATTATTAGTACTGTCTTAAAAGGATTCTTATTGCAATTTAAAATGTGATGCTATGATTCATGGCTGAAATAGGGTTCTAAAACATCTGTTTTCTGGAATTCTTTTAAATGCTGAAGTAAAATTGAATTCTGACATATGAGGGAAGTATTTTTAGCAGTTGTATAAAGTAGTTTATCAGTATTATTGAGCCAAATATCTGAATAATGTAGCAACAGTTAAAAATCAGGAAAAAATTTTATGAGCTTCATTAAGTAAGAACATAATTAGAATGATCCAAATAATATTGAAAAAGTATGTACCTTGTGTCTTTGTACCATGTGGTTTACTGGTGTTCACTTTGCTAATCTGTTTTCTGACAACACTGAAGAATTATTTAATATTCTTAAAAACTTCAGTGTTTGCATTCGGCATCATACACAGAGCTTGAAATAGAGATGTCGTTTCTCCATGGCATTGCCATCATGTCAGCCATTTGTCTACCCACCTGCAATTGTTGCTTCCTGAACGTGAGATCCAACTCAGAATAGCGGTCCTGTGTTTTCCATCAGGACACAAAGCATCTCAAAAATTTCTGGATCCTATCCCACGTGAAACAGCAGCTGTGAACCAGAAGGGGGATGTATTGGAATCTGCTTATAGAGAACTTGGATATAGTAAAATTCTGTTTATACTGAAGCAGGATGAAATCTCACGTGGGCTCACTGCAGTGTGAGATACAATTTGCAACTGTGTGCTCTTGCCTGTGAAGATGATTTGCCATCCTTGCAGGGGTGCTGCTGTGAAAGAAAATGTTGATGCTCAGAGAGCGACCACACAGATTTAGTAGCGTTTGTTTGAACCTGTTGTGATTTTCCAACAATAACAAGATACACATTAGACTTTTAAGAGGGCACTATTCTAGTTTATAAAGCAAATACACATTTTAACTGAGGTGTATGTAAATAAATACACGTATGCACACACAATACACAGTACATATTTATTCAATCTGCACGATACTTAACATATTTAACCAATACTTTGTAGAATGGTTATGACTATAATTTTCTACATTTAATTAATGTTTCTAATTCATGGTTACAAACAAAGAATTAGGACAACGGTGCAGAATTCACCAGGAGTGTTGGCACAGTGCCACAGGCCCCTTGCAAGTTTGTCCTGCCGGAGAAGCCAGGAGCCAGCTGGTGCAGCCCCAGCAGGGAAATGGGGCTGACCTGGAGAAGGTGGCTGGAAAAGCCTCTGAATTAATTAATGCCTTTGCCAGCAAAAGCAGCAAGACGCTTTAAAACTGTCCTGCCTGCTGGAACCTCTGGGATTGAGGAGTGGCTACTCATGTCAGTGAGATCAGAGGAGGTTATAATGTAATACCGAATCAATATTAGCCAATTATCAGTAAAGGTTGAGGCCACTTTTGATGTGGGGTTTTTTTCCAGGAAATGCTCTATTTTTCTGCATCAGCTTTGCAGCTGGAGTGAATTTTAATCCAAAGGGGCTTCTATTTTTTCTCACAATTTAATGACTACATCTCAGGAAAGCATAGCTCTCTGCCTGTGAGCACGGGCACACTCGCGTAGATGTGTAAGGGGATAGCGTGTAGAATTTCTATGTAATCCTCTAAAAGTAAACACAAATCCACAAACTAATGGTGCAATGCTAAAATATGCAGCTGTGAAAATAAGCATAAATGGTGAGAAACATGCTGCTTGTACCCTTTGTCGGGGTAGTTCTGACTATGAACAAATCAAATATGAAAGTGATGTAAAACAGAAATTATTACTTCATTTGTCCTTAACTGTTTATTGGAGAAACCTTTTCTTTTGGTTTTGGATTTTTTTTTTTTTTTTAAAGGAGGAAGTCAGAAGGAGAGTTACAGATTTTGAGAAAATATTTCAGTGGCTTGAATATATAAGAAAACTAAACAATCTTCTGAATAAATAGATACTTTTATCAAAGGAAATTGCTCTCACTCATAAAAGAAATAGTACCCTTAATAACATTTTCTCTACCTCTTAAGGTGTGATTTTTTTTGCCCACCTAACTTTTATTGTTACTGGAACACACCCTTTTTTTGAGTAGTCTTGGATTTCCCTCCAGCCTTTCCCAACAGGCTTTCTCTGCTTTTGCAGTTGTGCACTTAGTTTCTTAGCTGATGCGGATACATAAGTTGATCAATGACACAACAAAAATAAGCAGTTCTTACCAGCATGTGACACAACTGAAAAGAATTCAAGAAATAGAAAGAAATAAGAAGCGAGCATTTATTAAGTGGCTAGAGTCCCCCTCTTCTGCAAGTAAAACTAATCTGCCTGCCGAGTACGGGAGCTGTGTGTGTTTCACATCGATGTCCAAGACGTTCTCCAGTACTGGCTGGAGGATCTAATCTTTCCCAGAATGATCTGAGCAGTGCAGTTCAAGAACAAGAATGAATATTTGAATAATCACACCACAATGTGAGGTGACCCTCCGACAGGGGACTGACCAGATACACATATGGATTTTGGGAAGACGCTCTGATGCTCTTTTTTAACACAGCTGTGAGAAGAATGTGGCTAAGACCCAGTAGTCTTTCTGGAGTATAGCTGGCAAAGGAAACCATGAGGAGAAGAGAATTTAACACATGGGCGTAAGAGAGTCCGCTTCATTGATGCGATCTGAGGGGAATGTCTAATGACTGGAAGAATCAAACTTGGCAATGAAAACACAAAGCTCTTTTCATCAATTCAAACGCAGACTCTAAAGCTGCAGATGGTTACCTCCAGCCTTGCCTATTCAGTGTGGGGTTGTATAAAATGGCACTTTGGTGAATACTAATAGATCAAAACAAAGATTTAATAACATAAAGATGTGGTGTTCATTTTTAAATGAAGATACAGGTCAGTGTTTCAGAAAAGAGTGAAATAAGTATCTTTATGTATGGGTCTAAAGTCTCTGGAGATTTTTAACTGCAAACATGGTATCTTTAGTGTGCAGATTGTATTCAGTACAGCACAGCTATGCAGGGAACAGGCTAAAAGCAAGATTTCTGAATTATTATACTAACTGAGCCTCTTTGCAACGTGCAAATGTTGTTAACTAGTTACGTCCCTTTTAAAATCATACTTACGTATATTTAGGTGAAGTATACGCTGTAGCTTGTATGCGTTCGGTCACTCGTTGTAGATAAGAATGGAGCTAGTTAATTAGAAATTGCAGGCAGAAGCACTACACAAAAGAAACAAGTTGTACATTCACTGGGACTTAAAGCTGTTTGTTTTGGAGGAACCACCAAATGTTAGAGAACTTGGTTGGTTTTATTTTAAACTTTACAGATACATTTCTTTAATTTTCATCTTTCAAAACAATAAATATCAGTTGATTTCTTACTTTATTAAGATGTTACATTTAGATGTTCAGACTTCCATACTAAAACTAGACTGCTTTTCTTTTATTTTTTTTACTTAAAAAACTGTGTACCAGTGAATGTCAGATCAACACGTTAACTACTGGAGGCTAGGAGTACAGCTTCACAGATATTAATAGTTTCACAGATTTGTGTCAGTAAATAATTTAGCAGCTGTCAAAAGTGATTCTGCTTTTAATAAAAACCACTGTGCTGCCTGCTGCTGTGAAGTTCTGCTGGGACTGAATAGTTGGTAATCTTTTGATATCACATGGGGAATAATTTAATTGTTGCTGGCATTTTGAAATGTGAACTAAGTTTTGGTGACTTGTTGAAGAATGTGGATGTAGAGCTAAATTCTTGGTTACAGCAAATTGGCTTAGCTATGTCGCACTGAGTTGCACTCCTTTGTCCCGGTTAAGGATATGACTTGTAGTTTACTGAGAAACAGATGCTGGTTGGTACATTCTGAGAAGAGCTAGTGAAGGCAAAGTGCTGAGAACCTTTTACTTTCTATAGCAGGCCACAGAAGTCCATGGCTGTGAGAGTTTGTGTGGAAGGAGATGGGGGGCCAAGGAAGATGACTCATAGCAGTCTAAGATACTAATGAAAATTAGCAATAGTTCTGGACTTTCAGAACTGGATCAAAAGTTATTAAAGGAGATACAACATGGAAAAAACTACTTGATGAGGACTGATGTGTTGGCTGCCGTGTGCAATGATTAAAAGCAGATTATAAGCTCCATGGGGCCCATAAGAGATACACAATCTCCACAGGCGGGGTTTTATGGTGTTTAGGAAACCCATACTAGCCAGATGGAAGATTCCCAGACACGCAAAACTACCACATAGCGCAAAGAATTCTGCAGAGTGCAGCAGAGCTGATGCAAAATTTCTTTGGCATGCAAGACATAAGTAGGAACATGAGAAAGTCTGAAACACAAAATCTAGTAACCATCACATCATATCATATACGAAAATATTACCATTAACTAGGGTAGCAATAACAGACAGTGTGAGTTTGTTGGATTTAGGGGCAATAGGTTTGGAAGTAGTCTGCTTTAGGAATTCAGTCAGGAATTAAGACTGCAATGTGTGAAGAAATTCATGTGTGATCTAACTGAAAGCAGTACATAACAGGGTCAGAATTTATTTAAATACTTGGAATTCTGCACTAACGCCAGTGACTCCTCTCAGAAAAATTCTCCTCAGACTGCACTAATAGGCATAGTGAAATGATGAATTAAAAAGTCTTGTAAAGATACCTGTTTGTTGCATTAAAAGAACTGAGTAAGCCAGTAAGGTTATGTGCAGCCTCAGAGAAATTCAGCGTATAGAGTAGAATCAGTTTTCTGGGTCTGGAGGAAATAAAATTTTGAACTAGTATTCAACTCTAAGGTGAGCTGAACAAAGTCAGTCACTGATGTCATGTTCTCTGGACTGTTGTAAGTATACCACGTTTCTGTATCACTAGGCAGATCTTGTTTCCCTTGTTAGGCTGGCATATTATTCATGCTGTACAAAAGGAAATATATCACATTGCAAAGCTGTAATGTAATGTTTTTTTCTGCATTGCATTATGTTATCTTTATTGGATAACACTTCGCTTCCCAGTTTGTGAATTGCATACTACGTGTTACAGTCCAGGTAAAATTTGCAGGCTGCAGTGGAGGGCTTGATAACTTCCCAGCCCAAAGAGAGGACTTGGGTTAGCATAGGAAGAAAACTTCTGACTGAAAAAATATTAAACAATCAACTTCTTGTCTTTTCTGCCTGGATTCCTTGGAGACCCAAATGGAGAAGCATGTGCTGAACCAGAGTGATGCACACTGGTTGCACCGAGACCCACACAGAGCAGCGTGACCTCAGATGCTTTCTTTCAAAAGCTTCCTTGTGCCCCCCAGCCCCAGTTTTCTATGTGGTTGTTAGGGAGCAGAGGTAATCTGGGGTGTGGGAGCAGGGATTTTCTTCCTCCACCTGAGGAGATCCTGGTTCAGATCTCCTGTATCTCAGAGGTATCTTTTAACCACACAAGTTTGGACTGGATGTTCTCTATTCCTTGCCTTGAAGTAGTACCACACAGCAGAAAATAATGGAGGCTTCTCAGACCAGAGAAGAGTGAGTAGGCTGCTCTCACCTCTGAGAATCGAGACCTGGTTCTGACACTTTCCTTTAGGGCTTTTTGTCTGTTTTATCCAATGCCTGTTGAACATAAATACAGAGCCAATATCAGAGCACCCATCTCCCATTTTCCAGGTGAACACCCTCAATCATCACCCACAGAATCACACCTTCAGGTCTCATTTCAGATGTTTCTTCTGCAGAAATTCCTTGTTTTAGAAAGAGAAATAGGATAGAATCTTCAGCCCTGGAGTGTACTGCTCTCCTGGGAAGTGGCAGATGTGGGTTAAAATCAAGTTTTCCTTAGCTTGGCTGAATGATCTAGCTGACAGACAGTGTAATTTTTTACACTTGTTTTAAAAAGGAGGAGTGGTAGCACTCCTGTTATCTTTGTCACCTTAAAGGAAACAATTGGCCTCAGGTTAGTTTTAGAGAAGGGCAGTTTGGTGATCTCTGGATGGCTTGGAGCAAGACACTTAAAGCAAGGGTCTGGGATTAAAAAAAAAAAAAAAAAAGCCCTATTTATCTAGTTTAGGAGCATCCTTCTCCTTAAACTGGTTGTTGCAAATCCCATTCCAAGGTGCTGCCGTGCTCTCTGTGCAGTCTGGAGGAGGAATGCTTTGGTCCAGAACAGAAGTGAAGCTGCAGATCCCATTCCCAATACCAGAGTCCTGAAAGAGAGATGTGGTGGTGGTAAGAATTTCTGCAGCTGAGACCCGTTGTAGTACTAATGATTTGTAGTGTCTTTTGACATCCCATTTTCATTTGAAGACAGCCCTTAATAGAGCAGTTTTTGGCATCAGTACCAAAAGTCTCACACAGTTATCAAGTGTGATATTGCAATGGGATATCCTTCTTATGGGTATTTCGGTTGTCATAAATTATATTGTGGTCTTTAGCATCTGACAGTTTATGATCAATGCCAGGGTTATGTTCAGTAGTGTGCTTAACAAAATGAAGACAAAAAGGCCCAACTAAAGGGAATGACAGATAAGCCTTTCCTGCATTCCTTGCACACACAAGATATCCATTGACTGCAGGGAGTTTCACATGGATGAAGAATGCAAAACTGAGCATACAGTCTAAGTCGAGTATTTATTTTCTTTGTGTAGCTGTGGTTTACATTTACTTAACCTCTGTAAATTGTGGATTGCAGTGCAGATATTGTTTTCTTAAAGTATGGGTAGTTACAATATAAACACAAATATTTATCATCATTTGAATATTTATCATCTCAGCCTTTCACGAAAATATAAGCAGTGCTGAAACTTTGTTCTCTCAAACACTAAAATGTATTCTATGAAAGTCAAATGTTTTCAGAGTCAACAGAATCACAGCATCCCAGTTTTTGACCTGTGTGTTCATTTACAGTTTGCTTATAGCTGCTTCACAGAGATGGAAGTTTGTAGATTACAACATGGTTTTATTGATTTATCAGTAGCAAAATACACTAAGTATGCTCAGTAAACTGGATCGGCTAGCTCTTGGGCTTGTATTGTATAATATCAGCTTGTTGTGGAATACTTCAGAACAAAATCAGAGTGTTGGCATAGTTAACATCAGTGGTGTAAACCAGACTTGTAAAGGCTAATATTTAGTAAGACCAATAACACAAACAAATTAGATTTTGAAGTTGTTTGCCCAATAGGAAGAAGCATGCTGGCACAGCATTTGTAAGCTTATACTTAACCATTCTATGACAAATTATTAAATAACTTTGAACAGCAGATTGAATGCTCCTTGAAGAACAGCAAGAAAACTTTTTGTTAGACTTGCAATTTTTTTCCAAGACGATAAAATGAGTGTCACAGCAAATAATCATTTACTTTAATATTTTATATCCAAATAAAATAAGTCCATGGCATTTACATTGCCGTTACAAAATAGTATTTGGTTTGTTTGCAAGAGTCATTTATTTGTGGCTTGGCTGAAGGAAGAAAAATAAATTTGCGGTTCTTTCTGTTAATACTCATACTGTTTCTTAACATATGCAAAAGATTGAATACTGTAAATGTATGTGCAAAAGCTCAAAAAGAAAGCCCAGACTCTGAATCTTCTGAATTACGTATAATCTTTTAGAGAATTGCTGGAACGGTTCTTTATGGCAACAAATAGAAATAACTGACTAGGCCAGCAAGGTATTTAATTTTGAGCAAACTTGAAATTATTCAAATTCTTCCACTGGTTAAAATTAAGTGTACCTTTGCTGAAGCAGGAGCTAGTTCTCAGAGGAAAAAAAATACAGTTCATTTTTCTAATCTAATACTGAGCCATTTATTAATAGCCAGATTTTTCCATTAGGCTTTTAATTTTTTTAAATGAGATTTTGTCAAAAGCCAGCATCAATTGTATCTATGAGAACTAACAGCTTTAACCCCATCATTGCCACTGCCGTTTTATTGTCAAATTGCTTAGCTTTCCTGTATAAGATTATAGAGCTAAATCCTGAGGGCGCTGGAAGGCATAAACCTTTAGGAGCAAATTTTATCATTTCAGCTTCATATTATGGAATTTTTGCCCAGAATTCAGCCCTTGAATGGAAGACACTGCAGGTGTTAGAGATGTGTATAATAAAATTACTGGTTTTAGGACTTTGTGCCTCATAATATATCCGTTTCTATCACCTCAATCTTTGATAAGATAATCCTAAATTATTTTAAGGGTGTAACAGATGCACATCTTCATCTGGTAAAAGGGGTATGTAAGTAGTGAACTCAACACAAAATATGTTTCACAGGTCTCCGATTTTTAAACACTGAGGACCTATTTTACTCTATGCTTTTTAAGAATTTGATGACTCAATGTAAAGACAAATTTTTTATGCTTTCAGCAGCAGAAATTAAGAAGCTTTTCTCCTACATTCAGTCCCATTCCTGTCACCGCCAGGCAGAATTGCCACCAAGGCCTGAATCTGTAAGCTCACCAATTCAGAAGAATTAAAGCTGTCCTCAAAATGAGCTGAAAGCCTGCTGCATCTCCCCGGAGTCAGCCTTGCTCAGGAATCCACTCACCTCCCAGAAGCAGAAGCTCATTCCCAGTCAGATGTCAGGAGCATGGAGTAAAATAGGCCCAGAAAGCTAGTGAAAAAAATCTCATGCGAGTTACCTTGCGAGAATGGTGCAGAAGACAGTTGGAGACAGTCTGTCTGCTAGCTACTGGAGAGAGGTTACTGAAGCTTGGAAATGGGACAGCTTGTTTTTACCTTAATGGCCTTAAATAGCTGATAACATAGTAAAAAGCCTATGAAGTATTTTAAGGAGCACTACACATGTATAAGACACTTTGTTCTGTGATACTGTCTCAACTGGTATTTTTAAAATCCTTTTTTTCTGTGTAAATGAGCAGTTAGGCATCTTTTCTGGTTTTACCCCTGCATAGGGCACCTTGTCGCAACGTCACCATAATAGACAAGCCTCATGCTGATAATTTCTATCTATAATATATTGCAAACACTAAGAGGATGAGAGGATGTTTCATCCATGGATTTATTGTTAACCCACTACTGAGGGAAGACTGCTCTTATTCTTCTAGAAATACTTTTCAGAATTATGACTAAGTGTGAGTTGCCCTGAAACCTGGAGAAGTCCATGGGCCTTCTGGATTACACCAGAAGGGTGGGGACTTCACTTACCAGTCTGAGCCCGTTACAAAGGACTTATCACAAGTGAGAGATTAATTAAATGCTTTCCTCTCACATCCAAACCTATTTCCATTGTTATGTGACCTCTCAGTGTTGTAGAAGTTGTTCCAGCTTGGGTAATATCGCATCACTTGTGCCAGGAAGGCAAATCTTAGAATCGTAGACTCACAGAATGTTTTGGGTTGGAAGGGACCTTGAAGATCAACTAGTTCCAACCCCACTGCCATGGGCAGGGACACCTTGCACTAGACCAGGTTGCTCAAAGCCAAATCAATTGAAATACATCAAACCTATGTAAAAACTATTATTTTTAATGTAAAGTAGAGAGATTTCATGATGGTTTACAGGAAGGAATTTTCTCTCCACAAGCAGCAGATTACTCTCGGTCACGAGGTTGGAACCACCTCAGGGAGGTGGAACATAACTGAGAGCAGCCTAGAGCCAGCAAGTCTGCACTGGGTTTTGTAAAACATTTCTGGAATCAAGGAAAAAAAGTTCATCTTGTCTTCATTGTTTATGATGTCAAGAGGAGTCTGCCAAAGTTGTGCTTTGATGTGATGTACTTGGGAAACAGCCTGCGTAAGTACATCACTGTTTGTGATTTTACACTCATTGTAAACAGGATTCACCAGAACATGCCTAAAAGACATGAGACTGGCTTGGAATAGGCAGCTGAGAGGTTCAGACCCAGCCTTACAAGGAAGGCTTATTTGAAACATGCAGAAAGGTGTAATGTGGTGGTTTCAGACTGATACGTCTAAAGTTTAGAGTCTCTTAGTAACCCCATTCTCTACAGATCCATAAACGTATATCAATCTGCTGGTCCTGTATCCTGAATATTTTTCTCATGAGGAATCCTGTCTAACTGTTTGTTTTGAGCAGGTTTGAAATACTGTTTATTTCAGATAATCAATTTTTGACATTGCTTTTAAATATTCCTAAACAGGGATTTCGAACAAACCAAAATCCTCCCAAAATCAGGTGCTTCTTCCATCTCCTGAACTACATCTCAGCTGGATATAGAATAAGAAAACTGGCTAGTTGTTACCGGTTGACATGGTTCAGAGCACAGATTGAGAAGCTGAGAGAGAAAGGCTCTGTATCCAGCAGTTTTAGGCTCTAATTCTGCAGGATACCTTTTTTGTGTGTGTGCAGATGAGGAACCCACTTCAGCTCAAGGCTACTTATACATAAAATTAAACATGTGGGGCTTTTCAGTATTCTTGCTTGGTTAAGCTTCAACGAGTCATTTTACTTCTCCATATGTTGTTTTGCCACATAATACATATAATGCAAAATAGACCTGATGTCTGCCATTTAAACACTTTACATACAAGTTCTGACCACATTTCCATGTTGTGAGCCTTCAAGGCAAAGTGTATTTGCTTTTCTGAGATTGTATTGCTCTGAAGAAGAAGGTGGGAAACAATTCAGAGACACATTAAGCTTGCCTGTGATTCATGGCACTCTAATGATACCAAACATCATTAGCAGAGGGCAGGTCTAGCGTTGATAGGAAGTAGTATTTTTCCCTCTTCAAATGAATAAATACTGTGGCAGAATACTTTCTACAAGGAAGATATATTAACATGAGGTAAAACTGATAGCTTTTCCTAAGCAGATGACAGAGACTTCCAGGAAGTATTTGGCAAGAAAATCCAGGAGACCCTTGCCTACTCATATCAGCATAAACTTTGTGGAAATGCTGTCACTGTAAGGAGTAGGCTTCAATGTCAATATTTCCCCCCCAAAAAAGAGACCAGCTGTGACACCAAATGCATGGGAATGGTAATTGTCAGTGCTAATGCTAATTCAAGATTATGAAAGGAGGTACAGAAAATGTTTTCCTTGCATAAATAAAAGTAGTAAACTTTGCATAAAATTAGCATATAAACCATTGGACACAAACTGAGGTATGATCTGATTAAATAATCTGATGAGTATCATTTGGCTTCAAAAATGCCAGTATATCCTCTATTTCAGTTATTGTTAATTTTTTAACTCTTTAATATCAGCCACATGCTCAGATGTGAATGGTCCATCCATTAGTAGGAGCCTGGTCTGTATGACAAGCATGTTGTACATCTCAATATACTGAAATAGATATGAGGTTACAGTGCTGTTGTTTCAGGGTTTATTTTTCTTTCTCATAAGCTCATTTATTTTAGGCAACCAGTGTATGTAGTCATGAGAAAGCATCTGGAAGCAAAGGAGCGATACCTTTCATAAGGTGGCATTAAATCCAGCAGAGATGCAAAGTCCTGATTTTGTATTATCCTGTTCTGTGTAGCAATCTACATCAATGCAAAGTAGGGTGAAATTCTGTCAAAATAGGCCAACTGTGTTTACCACTCACTTTTCCTGCTGCTAGTGATGGCACAAGGTGAATAGTAATGGTGAGCTAGCTCATAATCTTCCAAACAGAAGGTAGAGAGCAAACAATTTGACAAGATTAGTTATTGTGGACCACAGATAAAGGCTTAATATTTTAGCCAAGGCCTGTGTAAGCCAGGTTTATTTTGAAATATGTCTGCTGTCAGGAGCCCAACTGGCTGTATTTACTCCTAAGTTTAATCATATACAGAATTACTCTTTTGGGTTGAGAAGACGCTGAAAGGGATTTAATAGGAATGCTTGTTTTGTGACAGTGCTTTTCAGAGGCAGAATGGTTTGCCCTGCCAAATTTAAGGCCTGTAAGTTTAATGGAACACACTTTTTGGAGTGACATTACAAACAGTGTTGGGCAGGCAGGAATTGGCGGCGGTGCCTGGAGTGATTAGATTCAACACTGTGGTCTACCGCAGTTTAGAGCTCGCGGATGCTGCTAAATCAGTCTCTAAGACTTCTGTTTTAAGACCAGAAAGGACCATTAAGACCAGGCAGTCCAGCCACCTGTCTAACACAGGGAACCGAATTTTACTCAGCAATCCCTGTATCAAGTTCCAAACCTCTGCTGAACTCCAGCGTGTCATTTAGAAAGACGCCCAGCTTCCCATCCTAAAGATGCAGGGGCAACTTTGTCAAGCAGAGGGAGGCAGCCTGGTGCATCTGAACCACATGCAGTCTTTATCACTATGATGATTTATGAAGATACTGTTACAGACTGGTGTATGACCATTAAATGCAACCAGCAATGTTTTTTTAGTGAGTCAATCAAAAATTATATTGTTCAAAAGTCAGGCTTTTAAGGTGGCAAAAATAATACCTAAATTGAGGAATAAGAATAATTAAAGATTCACTGAACCCGCTCGGAGGTAAGAGGGTGATGCCTCTATAGCACGGTAGGTAGGCCACTCACTGCAAGGTCATACATTCCCGTCTCCAACCCAGTGAATATTTAAGCATTTTATTCAGTTGGAAAAACCTTCAACATCTGAAACTGAGAACAAACCACACCAGCACACAGTGTTAGCAGAGTGCTACTCCCTTGAGAGGGAAGCAGACAGGGTCCAGTTCTCTCATTCAGATAATAGAACTGAACCAGTTTCCTCCAGCCTCTAAAGTAAATGATCCTATCAAAGTGACTGGTTTTTGGACGAGGCTACTATTGCAGTAATCTCTCTTCTCTGTGTCATTTGTTTCCTTGACTTTTACAGAAAATGCCTGAAAACGAGTATTCCATTTAGGATTTGATGAAATATATCCTAGAGGAAGGCTGAAGGAAAGAAAGGAGAGAGAAAAGAAAGGAGCTTTTTTACTCTGAGATGAAATGAAGTGAATCTGTTTGTATGACCACTCACCAAAGTCATTCGCTGAGCTCCACTGCTAAACTGATTGTAAGCTTTTCTCCAATGAGTTTTATTTACCTAATATATTTTCAAATGCTTGATTTCTAAAGGGAATTAGCGTTAGCAAAACACATTCCACGAGAAGCAAGAAATCATGCAAGTAAGGCCATCTTCATAACCTGAGCCTAATCTTATCTACTGGAAAGATAACCAAGGGTTATAGTTTAGGTTTATAAGCCTTTATATAGCATTTCAAAATCCAGGAGGGTTTTGTTTTTATCACTTAACTCCCCCATCTGCAGGTAGATGCTATTGTTTTTGGCTAGTCTATATATTGCTTTGCAGATTAGGGCACAGGCTACTTGAAGGATGCCCTTTTCTTTCAGTTGGGTATCCATTTTGGCTATTTCTGGGGCATGATGCCCTGGAAGATTACCCTAGAACTGGTGGATAAAGGGCACCGCTCTACCTTGGGGCGAGTTCTGTTGGCCAGAGATGGAGCAGTGTGGGAGGATGTACTGATCTGTGTGGGTTTATGCGGTTGCAGAGTTTTTACTGATTCCAAGCTACAGTTTAGAGCTAGACTTCTTCAGCAAAATGTGTGAAAAAGGAGAGCAAGCCAAAAATGTGCATAAGAATCAGCAGTAGAGATCAGTAGGTAACATTTTTGCAACTACACGTTCAGCTTCTGGGGTCCTGAACCAAACTTCTCTGTCAGTAAGGATTTTAAGCCTTCTTTATGGAGGCTGATTCTAAACCCAAAATGATTTATACTCAAAGGAGTAAAGCTCTGTAAGGTTTTGCCAAAAATCAAAGCAGATTGTCAAACAGTTCAGGAGCTACATAAGAACACTCCATAAAACAACATGCACTCCATGCAGACATTTTGTCAGATGCATAGGTGGTAAGAGAAGACCATTTGAAATAACTGGAAGAAGAGCTGAGAGTGCTTGGGAATTTGTCTTGAGGAGGACACACCTAGCAACGCTCTTGTTTAGATAGCCTTTCTCTGAAGATGAGGACTTTCTTAAAGCTTAGCAATATTTTTAAAAGAACATGTTTGAACTGGTAATATAGCAGCAAGCCCCTCAAGGAAATCTTTTTATTTCTGTATTAAAATACAGATTTACCTGCTTAATTCCAAATTTGTATTGAGGAAACATTAAGCCTCTGCAATTCAAGACTCTTCACAATGATGCGTCTTTGATAACTTAAAAGTAATGGTGGGCCAGATGTCCCTTTCCCAGTTTGTGGGTTTTTTTTATTTTTCCATTTCATGGAAGCACTGAGATGAACATTACAAGATTAGGTAGTGTAGATAAAAAATATTTCTAGCTGTCATCTTTGTGCTTTTTGTGGATGCAAATTTCATCTATCCTGAAAAACAGGACTTTTTGATTTTGGATATGTAAAGAAAACCAAAGCTGTACCTATCCTTCTGAATACATAGTTTCTTCCTGTACTTTATGTCACTTTGTACTCATTTTGCATGCATGCATGAAGTAATGGTGTAGAGAATGCTGAAGTGGCATTTGCTAAGAGAATTTGTTTGTTAAGGGACAGATTTTCTAGAATTATTTAAGTACCAAGAAATAGTGAAGGTCACAACTAGGATTTTGCAGAATCTCTAAGCAAGAAACTGAGATCTGTGAGAATGAGGAGTGAGACCTTAACAGGCTCTGTTGAACATTCCTAAAGGTGTCTGCCTGTCCTTGCACATTTGGACCTGCAGTACTGCAACAGTTGTCCACCGTATCATTCTTCTGGCTGACTGAAAATGCAAACCCAAATACTTTCTTCTTGAATGACTTGTTTGGTTGCTTCATGAGATGTAAATTCAGTTAATGTCCGTGCTTACATCTCAGGAGAAGATAGTATCATATCACATATTTAATTTATACGATGAGGATTGTTTCCTTCACAAGAAAAAAGACAAATGTCATTTGTTAAATCTGTGTCTTAGGACACAGTCAAACATAGCCGATACTGGTTTCAGTTAAGTAAAATATGGTGAGATTATACTGGCAGATATATCATGATTGCACAAAGTAATAAAAGTTGCATCCTTCAGGTCAGTCTTCCATATTTTTAATAAAACTCTGTGAATATTGAGACTTTTAGGGCAGTTTCCGGCAATTCCCACTCATCTGTTTAGATATTTAAGTTATCTTTGATCTTGAGGTGTAAATCTGTCCCTTCAGTTTACCGCAGATTAAAATGCTCAGCCTCCAAAAGGAGCTGCCCGCAACATCCCACTGGGCTGGGTGCAGAGCCTTATTGACAAGGGGCTGTTCTGCCACCCTCACCCCTTCGCAGGTAGTGCCTCACTGACACAAACGGCCTTGTTAGCTTCCTTTTATTACGCACAAAGAAAAATGTTCCTTAGTGTGAGTCGGGCTGGCAGAGTTGGGCCCTTGGTGAACAAAGAGTCCAGGATTATCGTTCCGAAAAGCCCTCTGAGGCCTGTATCAAGAGTTATTAACCACTGATTCAGCCCATAGCATTATTTTGTAGGCTTAAGTGGGATTTCAGTGGTATATTGGGTCTTGTGTCTGTGTAGGGGTGAATTTTGCCCTCTGTTATTTTATCTTATAAATAGCTGTTACAGTTTCTCTTTTACATTATCGTTTAAATCTCTTTCAAAGGTATGGTTTCTTAATCCCCTGCTGCCTTTTTTTTTTTTCTTTCTACTAATAAAGAATAAATAAATTTGCAAATCCACACATGACTGAAACAAAAGGCAAATAAGCCCTGCACGGTTTGTATTTGGTGCGGGATAGCTCATTTTGATGGTTTCAGTCATCATTCATTTGAAAAGCAGAAGCTATGATTGTTAAGCCTCATTATTTTCAATGAAGCCTGACAGTTTCAAGGTTAAACAGAAGACAGCTACTTTCATCCCAGAGGTATTTCTCTTCAAACATGGGCAGCTCTTCGCTAGCTTGTTCTGCTATGGTGTGCAGTGTCATTGCTTGGTCACAGAGTGGTGCACATCTAAACCCGATTGCAGGACAGCGTGTAAGCTGTGACCTCCAACCTATGTCTCCCCAGAAGATACCTCAGTTATTGAAAGTCACTTTCCCCTACTTGTATAAGCCACACAGTGTTCCGTTTTAACTGAGCAGTGATTTAAATAAGCCGTGATCTCAGATTTTACTATTTTTTTCCTGTCTCCCCCTGAAAACAATTCGCAGCCCAAACCTTCTGTTTGTCCAGCCAGTTTGAAATGTTTCTCCTGTGCTTTCTGTCTCTGAAGCACATTAGAGGGGGTTCTAGAGTGAGAGAGAGAGAGACCTCCAGTGATAGTTGAAGTGCCTGAGAAAGCTGCATTGCTTCTGAACGTACGTGCTGTCAAAAGTGAGGACTGATCTGCCATCGCTTTCTGAAATTGCACACGGACTATCAACTGATTTGACAGGGAAACTTCTCACTAAGAGAGGCTGAGGAAACTATGACCTGTCAGTAACTGGGTTAAAACCCTTAGAACCCAGAAAACATTGATTTATCCACTGTGAGAAAACTTTCAGGAGCAAATAACTTATAGAATCATAGAATCGCAGAATGGTTTGGGTTGGAAGGGACCTTAAAGATCATCTAGTTCCAACCCCCCTGCCATGGGCAGGGACATCTTCCACTAGACCAGGTTGCTCAAAGCCACATCCAGCCTGGCCTTGAAGCCATCCAGGGATGGGGCATCCACAACATCTCTGGGCAACCTGTTCCAGTGCCTTGGAAACTTGTGAAAATCCTGACTGTGTACTTGCACGGACTGACTGCACCAAGTTATGACTGTCTGGGTGCTGCCTCCATAAAGGCGAAGAACTAGATGTATGTTACAAAACCAGGAAAAATGCTCTAGTTGGTTAAAAATGAAAAGTGATGCTTGGAAAACTGAAGGAAGAGGAGTAGCTAAGCAGTGATTTTTCACCTGTGCTTTCATTCCTTTAGAGTCCCTGAGGAACACCTAGAACCTTGTGAACTTTCCACATACATTTCCTGGTGTCTGATAATTACATTAGGGTGGTGAATTCTTAATCTTGTTTCAGGTATTAAGTCACCTGGTGAGTACAATGAAAGGTGTAGCTTCATGGTGCTTGGTGGTTCCTGGAAAACAAGAGCGTTTCGATACGTACCATGTGCGTTAGTCATGACTTGTGGCAATAAATTCAAGACGTGTTAACTGGTTTTCCTGCACTGAAGTTACTAATGCATCCATGAGATAAAATGAATGTTACAGTTTTGATAAAGCTGTATTATTTTTATTTCCTATCTACATTCCTCATGTTGTATAACATATTTAAAAAAAAAAAAAAACCACAACTGTCTTTTCAGATAAGAAAAAATGGTCAACTTTGCAACTGAATACGGCTATTTGAACCTGCAAATCTTTTTATCCATTGTGGAAGTTGTGTGTATAATATGCTGAACGTGGCTCTAAAAGGGTTCTATGACACACATGTCTGCCTTTATATAGTTAGTTTATTTGTGGGAGAGCTTTCATTGAAGGATTCCATGAAATACAGATAACTTGAAGAAATAGCTTGAACGCATGATTACTGGAGTACTGAAGACAAATGTGTGCAAATGGAAAATGATGAAAAAATTTAGCCCTTTGCATTTGGCTTACATACTTTAACAACAGGAAAGAAGAAATTAAGCCAGTGCGATGCTGGACATGCTTATAGCCTGTGCCTTAAAACTAAGAGAGGATTAGGTGGCTCTCTGTCCTACTTAATTGGACTGTTAATTTCAGTGTTGTTCCGTGGAAATAGTAATCGTATGGGCCACCTTCAAAATATCATCATCCACATCCTCAGAAACTTGTCTTGTTGAGTATTTTGAAAAAGATTTTGACATAAGACACATGGGGTTTTAGGCATAAATTTATAAAGTGGACAATAAAAGTATCTGTTGGATAACGGACAGGGTATTTTTTAAGGGGAAAAAACAAATAAGTGTTACATTTAACATGAGCCATGGACCACTCGTATTTTAAAAAGTGCAAGAATTTAATGTCCTGCTCACACCGATGCGCATATGTGCCACAGGATTGCTGCACAGGATTTTGTGTTAATGCCTTACGGGGACCTCCGATACTACATAGACTACAAAAGAAAACTGAGTTGATATATATCACTGACTGCAACTGGGTTGGGTTTTAGGTTAAAAAGTTTTCCGTAAGTTGTCTGCATTTTCCCTTAATGTCTGTCTTTTACAGTAGTGCTTTGTTTCTGAGCGTGACCACCACCAGGACAGCTTGGTTCAGTGCAAACACTGTCTCTTTCAGCCAGAACATTCCTAACGTTAGCTTCCTTTTTTTTTTTTTCTCTCCTCTCCCTCTCCCCTGCCCCCTCTCAGGTTGGAAAGGCTGGTGAACGTCCTGAGGAAGAAGGTTGGAGCAGGGACCATTAGGACCGTGATCTGATTGAAAGCTCTAGTCTAAGGAAGCATTCACATCTGGTGACCAGGCTGCTTCATTCAGCACTGTGTAAACACTAAAGCCTTAACTTAGCAAACAGTTGTTAGAAGTGGGACACTCCAGCGACATTCCAAGCTGAGATAAAATCAAATCATAAATGTTTAACTACTTTGCTGCTGAGTTCTGTGATTTGTTGAAATGTTTCACTGCAAACATATATTTGTTTTTAAGCAGATGCATTGTGCAGTGTGTACTGTGAAAAATTATGTAGATGCTTATTTTAACAGTCTGTCCTCTCAGTGTTACTAGACTATAGTCTCTGCAAGGCACAGCTTGATCGTGTTTTCAAATACTGTAGGCTTCAGGTGCAAAATCCTGCAAAGCAGTTTCAAAGTTTAAATCCCTTATGTTATTTGTGGGACTGCAAACAGTCCAGTATTTGTATGTTAAATATATTAATTGATAACATATGTTCCCGTTCAAGAAATATCTCTGGTTAGTATATTGGAGATTTTTTCTTCCTTGCTTATAGCCCATTGAATTACAGCTAGTGACTGTGACTTCATCTAAAAGAGTGCATGTATAGCTTTTTACAATGTTTGAATGCTGCTGCCAGTACATGGCATTTTCAGCATACATTAAAAAGTACAGTTAGGTTTCACTGGAGGAACAGCTCCATAAATTGGAACGTGAAATTCTTGTGACATTGTACAGTATTTCGGACAGTGGGGAAGGTTTCCTATATTGTTTTTAGTCACTCCTCTGTCCTTTCCTATGAGGGAAAATCTCCCAAATATTCAGAAACCACCTCATAAAGACAAAATTATACTTTTCACTGTAAGGTGGTTCCCTCACCCCTTTCCTACAAGACTTTTTGCCTGCTTCTTCTAGACCTCTGATTGCTCTGCAGTGCAGGCATACCATCCAGGTTGGGTCTGAGGCCAGACTGCCAACTGTCTGCTTTGTGTACTCCTGAAGTGCCTTGGGACAGAACTCAGTGGCTGAAGGGTAGATTCCTATAGGGATGGGAGAAATTGAGCAGTGAGGAGGAAACTTTGGGGTACACAGACATTACAGACCTTACAGATACAGGAGACTTGAACCTAGAGTTATATTTGTGACCCAAATGTCTCCTGTATTCAGTATGTCTCTGTCACATGGCCGAAGGTGAGCAGAAAGGTCAGCTCAGTGCTCACAGAAATGTGCTCAAGAAGGCAGCTGTAATCTCTAAGCAGTCCAAATTCACTAATGAATCTCAGGAGCATGGTGGGCTTTAAGTTACTCCCAGGACCAGCTAGCTCAGGCAGCATGGATGTAGCTCCTAAGGCTTCCACTTGCCTACTCAGCTCTGTGTTTAATGTTGTTATGCTGTCTTCTCTCTCAATGTTTGTTTGTACAGATGTCATGATAGAGCAGTTTAGCTGAAGAAAATGAAATTTTAATTTTGGGAAGGGGGAGACATTTCAGTGCCTGTTTTTCCTTTCAAGAACTTCCATGTTAAACCTCCCTCATCTGCAGGCCTAAGCTCCTCCTCGTTTCAATTGACCAAATCTAACCCCTTACAGGAAGATGAGTAGCATTCTTCCAAGCCAAATTTACCCAAGTCGCTTCTAGAATCTCCTGAAGTGTTCCTTTTTGACTTTGGGTCAATCCTAAAATAGCCAGTGAGTCTAGAGTCTCTCTCCCACACTTATTCAGTGGGAAGAAAGCTTAATGCTTCCAGAGCAGAGGACTGTCACCCTCAGCTTCCAGCCCCTTCACCATCTCCTATGGGCTGCTGTCCAGCACTTGGGCAACTCAGCTGCTCTTTTTCCTACTGTTCTCACTGAGCTTTAGTGCACTAAATGAAAGATGAGAGCTCCTGAGCTGTCAGTGCTGTTAAAGCATTTCTTCTTTAAGAAATCGGTGAGGAAATAATAAAGATAAAAATGTAGGGGCTACTGTACTGTGCTAGACCAAAGGTCCAACTAGCCCAGACCGTCTTCAGCAATAACCAGTAGAAGATGCCTAGGAAAGGGTGTAAAGTCAGGCCAGCACTGGTGACCTTTCTCCCAAATGCCCTCCCAGTTATTTAGGGGCTTTCTGAGCCAGAGGTGATATCTAGCAGCATTTTTTCATGACCTGTTTTTGAATCCATTTGAAGTATTAGTATCTACTTGTTCCTGTCACGAGAACTTATGCAGTTAATGATGCATTGAGTAAAGAAATATTTCCTTTTGTTTGTTATGAACCAGCTCTATTCATTTGCTCTCAGCTAGCTTTTGTATTAGAGAAACAGTGAACAAACATTCCCTGATCATATTTTTTCCATGTCCCTTGTGATTTTATGTATTTGGCATCCTTCCCCCACCATCTCTTTTCCAGAGAGAACCCCTAGTCTCTTTTAAAGAAGCTGTGTCATGTTTTAAATTGGCCTTGTCATGCTAATCTAGTTTTTTTCCAGTTCTGCAGTGTTTTTACTGAGATAGAACCAGATATGTGCCTGATGTTCAGGATACGGACAAATTGTGACTTTATCAGTTTTCATAATTGTCTGTTTTATTCTCTATGCTCTTTGTAATAATTTTTAGCATTGGAGTTGCTTTGTGACAGCTGATGTATTTTGAATTACAATTACTGTTATAATAACAACAACTCTACATCTTATTCCTCCATTATAATATTCAGCTCAGAGTTCATCATAGGGTGTATGAAGTCAGAACTGTTTTCTGAATGCATAACTTTGCATTTATGGGTACTGAATGCCAGCTGTGGTTCTACTGTGCATTCCCTGGTGACCATGAGCTTCTATTCCATCTCCTCTCACAGCTCATCTTTACTGCTCAGAGTAACATAGTAGCATCGCCATCTCCATGCTGAATATGTTGATATGAAATACCACCATCTCCAAATTAACCCGTTTTTCAAGGTGATTTCTTGGTTAAGCTGAACAGCATGGGCTCTGGGGCAAAGGTCCCTGTAAGACGGTAAGGTAAGTTTCCTTCACTGTGAAAATGATATATTTATTCATACCCATTGTTTTAATGTAACTTTGAACTACTTATTTTTCCATATAAAGATCGTCCCTCTTACTCCCTGGCAGCTTTGATGAGGACGCTTGTTTGCTACTTTGGAAATGCAAGTTTTCTAAATCAGGGCTTGTTTTCCATATATGAATGTGCTAAGTTCCTCCTTCCACTAGGAGCATCATGAGCTCCTCACCTTCTCCCAAGTCTTTCCACCTTTGAGCAAATAGCCTCATACAGCAGGACTGACCTCCAGCCTCTTATGTCTGCTGGCTTTGTTTAGGAAAGTAGGATCGGCCAGGCAAAACCCATACAGCAGTCTTAATGGCAGATACATCTGTTTGTGGGTAATCCTTGATTCAGTAAAACTAAGTGATAATTTTGCTTCTTAATATTCCTTCTGACACATTGTACCTAAAGTGAAAAAATATTTCTTGACTCTGTCTTATGTCTTGTACCAAGTAGCCTGAAATTCAGTGAGGTTTTACTTAGGAGGTTTTCTCATCCTGTAGATAATTGACTTTGAATCATAATTAAATTAGGTGTCGATTTTTAAAACTCTGCTAGAACTGTTTGTTCTCTGTGAAAAGGACATTGGAAAATTTACTGTGCTGAGAGGTGAAGATTTGGAAACAGTTGGGTTCTCACTCTCCCTTGCTAACAACCTGGTGTGTGGTCTTTGGCAAATCCCTTAGTGACAGTCAAAAAAAGGTATGCAGCCCCTGAAGAGGTGCATGGACTCCTTGGGGGGAGTGTAGCAAGGGCAGGAATTCGGGTCTGGTGTGTAGAAATAGGTGATAATGATAACACGGGTTAATTGGCATTTATCATACAGTTTATTCATTGAGAATTGATTGATGTCTGCACAGGGCTCTGAAGGTGAAGTCTGCCCAATACAGCAGACAAATGCAATTGTCACTTATGTCCTAATTTATGAGAGAAGGATGAGATTGCATCAGATTATGTACCAGGAGTAGCAATTCATTTGCCTCCCAATGGAACAGCAGCTCATGATGAAAGGTGGCTCACCACCACAGGCAATGCTTATGGTGATGGTTGTAATTACAGGTCGAATTAGTGTCCCTGCTGCCTTGAAAAGCACTGAGATACTCAGAAACGTCCTTCCCCTGTGAGATTTCGTGTGTTTCTCTTGATGATCTTGCAGCGCGTTATGCACTGGGAACCATTTCTGGTATATGCCAGGGTAAAATATGTAAATAGCATCATGTTGGCTCGGGATAAGAGCATTATTAATGCTTTTCGGCACTGTAATTATATTCATAGTAAGCCTTCCCTAAGCCCTCACTAATTAACAATATTGTGACAAATCAACTTTAACAGAAAAGAACTGTGGACCTTTAGTCATTTAGTACTGTTTTTTCATTCAGCCCACAGCCCAAAATTGGTGGCATGATTTTCTGTACTAATGTTGGGAAAACTGCTGATATTTGAAAAGTTCAGAGCCAGCTCAGTCTTGTTAGTGGAATCCTGTAGATGAAGTCAGTTTGATTCCTCTTTAAATATATTCACAAGAAAGTAAGATTCATTAGCTACTCATTAATGGAGGGGAATATTAAAACCGCTTTTTTGAATAAGCCATCATATTGAAATAATTTAGTAATGTCAATAAGTTGTTACAGGCACCTTTATTTATTGATTCCAAATCACGGGAACATTTTACAAGACACCTTATTTTTAAAATTAAAAGGCTTTATAAATATTCTTATCAGGTGATCAACAGTTGTAACATCTTTAATCCACGTACACAAATGAACTTGCTATCTAAATGTCAGGATTTCTCTGTGCCTTTATTTTCTTCATTTAGAATAATTCCAGATGAAGGCTGTTAGATTTGTTGGGAGTTGTTGCTTTTTTTTTTTCTTTTTAATTTGCGCCCCAAAAGATTTTCCTCCCATGCAGGAATAAACTGCGAGGCACATGAAATCTCTGACTGGCAGTTTCTCTGCATTGTGCTTGCTGTGATTGCAGCGTTACATGTGCTGACTGTTATCACTGTACCATTTCACATCAGGTCTGCAGGACTGGACTTTCTCTGTTTGTTCTTCTCATGCATTGGTAAATAAAATGTATTCACAAGTCCAAAAAGCCAAAGTGGTGTTCTCATATTAGGTTGATTATAAGTCAGCTGTTGAGCTTCAGTGGTCTAAACATTTCATTCTTCAGTTTTGTTGGAGGCACACGTGTTCTGGGAGGCTTTTAAACAAATACTTGAAATGGTTGAAAGATTTACATTGCCAGTGCCTAGCTAAATATGTAGTCTTTAGAAAAGACATGGTTTATTTTGGCACCATTTGAAAAACTCAAATATTTTAAACATTTGTTAAGTTCGAGCATGCACATTTGAGCTAAAAGTTTGCATTCCAAAATTGCATCTCAGGTTACCTATCTCTCTCCCTTTTGTATTTTATAATCCCTTTACTAAAATAGTCCTTGCAAAAGGAGGTTGATTTGGAGTTTGGGTTTTTATTGTTAATTGTAAAATATTGCCATTAACTTAATCGATTTTAAAGTAACATTTACCTGGTAACTTTGTTCAACTAAACATCAGAAATGCAAAGCCAGAAGTGTTTTCAGAATTTAGGGCTTCATGCTGGTAGCCAAGACTTGGTTGTAAAACTAATCAAATACAGGAATAGTGGCCAAGTCCTGCAGTGGCTTACTCATAGTCATACTACATGCAGTGATGAGTAACCCTGACGGTGAGTGCAGGGCCAGGCAATAAAGAAAACAGGTTGAAAAGGTGTACTGGACTGATAAAATAGAATAGCTTAAAGAAAAGGAGAAGATAGCTTTGACCTGGATTTTGGTTTTCTGTTCCTTCCCTTGATAGAAGAGGGGGGCAGGGACAATGTTTAGTCTAATTTTTTTTTTTTAATCACCTTTTATTTTCTCATAAATTTTAACCTGAAACTTGTACCGAAACTTAAAAAGTTGAAAATGTATAAATTGAAACCACCGTATTTTGTTTAAATCCTTCCAGAACCCCAGTTCAAGAAGCCCTGGAGCACACTGTTCCAATTCTGCACATGCTTTGGTGTGTTGCCCAGCCAGCTGCAAGGGGTCACCCTCCTTTCTGAGAAGCTGTCATGAGGAGGAGCTTGGCATGTTCCCTCCATGGTTACCTCGGGCCAAAGGTCCAAAGAGTGTCACATTCACAGTTGTTCATCATTATTTGATGGCTTCTGAACATGATAGAAGTGTTGTTGTATGGTAAAATAGCAATATACCTGGTAGAATTGGTCACAACTGCTTCCCAGTGGCCATGCTAAAGCAAGGTTGTGATAAACCTTGCAGAGTACATTGCATGAATTTACAATAATTAATACTCACACATGAATGTGCACAGTGCATTTCACATAAAATTGAAAAATATAATGGTTTCCCAGAGAGTTCAAAGGATGGAAACTATGGTGTATTTGTTCATTAACCAAGTATTAGCAGAATTCATTCCAGAACCAAACATAATTTTTTTAAAAAATCAAAATAATAAGATGGAAAAAACCCCACCTATTTTGGTACTACTCTAATTCATTGTCTGAAGCCTCAGGACTTTGTTCATTAATATTTGACTTCCACTACTTCACAGGTTTTGTGATCAAAGAGGTAGACTCTTTTCAAAAATCACTCTGTGAGAAATGAGATTATTGGTATCTAAGTTGATATAACTATCAGTTTAGAAGTTGAAATCTTGCTTAGGAGCAAGATTCCAAATATCTGTAAGTAAGAATCAGCTTTTCAAAAAGTTAAATAAATTCTTCACTTGGATATTTAGCTCATTCAGAGAACTCAACTCAGATGCAGCCTCTGTGAAAGTATACCAGACTAGAAATAGAATAACAAACAGTAGGAAATCTCCATCAACACATGCTCATAGCACTAGTATCACCCCATTTTGTACCTTAACGTGCTATATAAAATTATCAGCTTTGTTTCTTTCACTTTATATAGGGTGAATTTTCTCTCACCCCCAGCATGGAGGAGACCAATATTACAGATGATGGTTTCTAAACATTTGCAGTAGAGTTAAGCAAGAAAGGGAGACACACAGATAAAGATTGGGAATGTGATCAGCTATGGCAATTGTTATATCAGTTTGTTTTCAAATGGCAGTGCAGAAAATCGAATGCTTCAAGCTATGACTGGTATGGCAGACCAGCTCTACCACTCAACCGTGTCCTCACTGGTGGGGACACTGCCCTCCCACACAGTCCAAAAATGCAGGGCTTCGTATCCATGGTTTAGCATATGCGTGTGAAGCCAAGGGCCTCCAAAACACCATATCAAATATTTTGGGCATAGGGTTATGAGCTCAAATCAGCAAACTGAGAAAGATGTAGATAAACCATAGCTTTGAATGGGGCTACTCTTCGCGTTAGACAAGGAAGACACAGATCAGGATGCCTGGGCAGTGTAATAGAGAAAGTGCAAGATGATAGAAATTAAATTTTGAACAAAACAGCAGAAAGGAATTGGGTGAAATCCAAAAACACATGAGTGTGGAAGCTTTGCCTGCTTTAGACACAGAAAAGGAGGAAAAGTTGTTGAAATGAGTGACAGAAATACTTTGCTTTGCTTACACGTAGAAGTCTTGAAAACTTCATGTGAGTCAAAGCAAAATACAGCTGTTGTAACGTTTGTAAGTCTGTGTCTCGCAAAGGTTAGAGTTGGCGTGTGAGCAAAAGGCTAGAAAATCTGTTGGTTTTTCGCTAAATTCTTTTTTGATAGGGCAAGCTACCTAGGTTCTAAATTTCAAATAAAAACAATATTTCTAATTAACATTTATCTGGTTAGGTCATTGTATAATCAACATGAAAATTGGCGGTGTCCCCTCTGCTTCTCACAGGTTGAGCAGTAGAAATGGCAGTTGTCCAAGAACTAAGGCTTTCTTGGTATAAATATGACACAAAGGGTTATGATATCAAAATAGTAACTATTGAACTATATTTAATAGGATCTGATCCCTTCTACAGTTTTCATCAATAAATCTCAGCACACATGTAAAAGGAAAATGAATAATAATAAAAGTACTTTATCCCCAAACTGGTAAAAGAAATGCTTAAATGAGCATTTGACTGTATGTTGTATGTCTTCACTCTGAGCCTGAAAAGGACTGACTAAACTAGACTGAGGATTTTCCAGGCAGATCTTAACACCTCTGTTGGTGCAGGCAGTACTCCCAGATGTCAAAGCACTATTCTGGCTCAGGTGCACTCACCAAATGGCCATCCACACTCCAGCCATCCACAGCTCTTAATCACATTCCTAACAGTTTCCACTTCCTGGCTTAGAAAGTCTTGCCGTTTTCTGTCCAAGTGAGAGAGAATGAACAGAGCTTGGTTAATCTGGCTGATTTTGGCTTAGCCAAAAGGGGGCTAAGAGGGCCTGCAGCCTTTTCCGTGGGCCGGACTAGTGACTACTGGGAACATCTGGAAGATCTGGTTCTTGCCCTCAGGGATTCTTTCTGGGCTGTCTAAGATAAGTTGCCACTGGATGAACGAAAGTAAGGGCCATGTCTGTACCAAAGTTGTCATTCAATTGTTTAAATTTTAATGTGCCTTTACTTGCTCAGTAGTTGCTTTAAGTCAAGATAGAAAATCGTATCAGTGACAAATTTTATATGTACAAAAGGAATTTTGTAGGCTTTAAGAGAAATAATACCCCTTTGAACCGTTTAATAGACTAATGGTTGGCTAGCCATGAAAAAAACCCTGGAGCTGGTTATAGCTTCCCAGGAGAGTCAACAAAACTGAATTTTACCATCTTTTGCAGAAGGGAGAGGAGATCCCTCAGAGGCAAAGGGCAACCTGCAGAGTTTCAGGGCATCCAAAGATATAGGGGTGATACTGTGAAACTGAGTGGATTTCTAGGGGATCTGTCATAGGGATTGGGGGTCAGAAAGGTTAGTGTGGTTTTGGGGAGGGACTGTTCCCCCAAGGGTTATTATCCTGTGGGTGTAGCTGCATTGTGTGGAGTAACTGATGCTCGGCAGCAGCACGATGTAGGCAGTCATGCCTTCTGCTGGCTAGGTGACCCTATGTTCCCCCTTCCCTAAGGGTACAGGATTCCTTGCCTGGTGCACACAGGCGTACTGCCAAGGTAGAGATGTTCACCTAGCCCTGCAGACCACATGGCCGCTTGGGCCCAGACATCTCCTGTACTGAGGCAAGTTCTTCCTTAATTCAACAGATGCCCATAAATGCTACCCAAATAAATACTGCTCAGACCGGCTGTGGCCAGGAGGGATGGTGCTGCATGTGCTGCTGAGCCAAGTGTAGAGGGAGAGGTCAAGACAGAAAGGGAGGGAGGAACAGTGGAGGGTGACCATGCTTTGCAGATCCTTGTAGGGTCTTGAGATACCATCTGGTTGTGGGGTCCTAGACGACAGGGAGCCACTGGCCCCTGTGTCCATAAAGGACTGGAAGCAGGTTTTTAATACCTGCCTACCCATGACAACAACTAATGCCTCTCCATGCCTGAAGTCATGTCTGTTTTATTCAGACAATCAAATCTCAGCCTAAGCCATTTACAGTACGTTCAGTGTTTCTGCACATCCTTGCTAGAGTAACGCAGCGCAGGTGCATGAACCAGGGCTGTGCCCAAATGACGGCTGCACTGCTACTGGTAGACGAGATTAAGTGTAGATTGCCAGGTCAGGCAGTGCAGGAGAAGCAGATCCATAGAGCAAAACGATGACATGGAGATCCCCAAGGCCCACTGCTGTGCATTTGGGGCTGGCTCTGTGCCAGTCCCTGGGCTGGGCTGGCTGGTGGCGGGCAGTAGAAGCATATCTCTCCGTTTCAGTGGGATCCTGAGTGCATCAAGACTGCTCTGGGACGTGAACCAAAGCACAGAAGGTGAAGCCAGCTCAGAGAATAGCTTTTAAAATGCACCGCTAACACAAACAAAACACAAATAGATGCATCCTGAGTGAAATCCGCCTTGGGAATTCGCTCTTTGGAGATGTGACTCTGCCTGGCCTTTTACACAGAGCGAGGCTTACTGCTGGGCTGCAATTCCCCCGTTCTGACCCAAAGCCATTGCAATACAGGACTAACTGCACCTATTTATAGTACTTTGGGACTGGCTGGGAGCCTGAAGTGCAGGAGAAGGAAGGACAAAGATGTGCAAACTCACCCTGCACTCCGTGTTAAGCAAAGGCTTGACTAGAGGTTGTGCTGCTGGGGTGCAGGGATACCCATGGAGAGCAAGAGGGACTGCTCCTGTCCACACTGCAGCATCAAGCATTCAAACACAGCAACGACTGCTAGAGTGTTCACAGTTTTGCTTTTCTTTGACCACATAATGGAGAAACTCAGCTCAATTGCTTTTCATGCAGCTAAATGCCCTGCTTCCTCCACATTTTGCTTGTCTGCTCATGATAACTTTATTTCCCAAGAGCTCTAACAGCCACTAGAGTAAGATTCTTATAAATCTGAACTGCCTGTGCCTAAAGAAAATATGCTTTCATCAGTGTGTGTTTTTGTGAAATCCCACAGGACCATTTTCAACAGTCCTATATAGCAAATCCACAACAGCCTGTTGTAATATCCACCCCGATTTTCAGTAATGGTGTTATCCTTGTAATTTTCCAGTCACTGAAATCAGGGCTGCAAATGACTGTTACATGTTATGAGGTGGTTTATCCAGAACTTCACCCTCGCACAGCCTCATTTCCTGTAGAGCCGACCATTTGTTACCGGGTGACCTGCTACCTACTATCTCATTAAAAGTCGTCTTTTCTTTTTTCAGTGCTATTGACATTTTCTCTTCCTAGGGCTCTTCTAAAACCGCCTGCTGCAGGTGTCTAACTAGGTGCTGTGACTATTGCTTTCCACTAGTAGTAAAACAAGCCGAGGGCTGGCAGGCTGAACCACATATTACCCTCTTGACCCAGGATGTGTAGGAGATATACCACCACCTGTCATAGGCATGTCCTGTTCCCTCCTTCCACCCCACCTCCCCCTCCCCTGCTTGCAAAACCTGTAAATTATGTCTTTAGTTCCTATTCAGTTACTCTTTTACCTATGTGATTCATATACAACACGTATCTAACTAGCTACCATGTTGATTTATGATGACTATAATACGTGCGTATAATATAGTTCAACCCAAAGAAAAATATTTCCTTGGTTTGAAAAGCTTTTGTGCATTGTAAAGGTGAGAACCCCTATAGAATGGTTCAACATATAAAAAACACATGGCAGCCTCCTCCTCTGTGATTTACTGTTGCTTTTCTGGTGCACTCACCCTAGGAAAGCTGGATACCAACCAGAACCACATTAATTCCAGCACCCCTTGGTCTGTTACACCTAAAGCAGGTCCCAGGCCTTCAGGTGGAACTACAGATGTGTGGGGAATTACAGATCCCTGACTAAGGACTCCAGAGAGAATCTAACACTGTTATTGAACTTGTTTTCTAGTGTGTCTTTGTTTTCTTTCAGCTTCAGACCAGAAGGTCTCATTACACTGCTTTTTCCTGAGAACTTAAAGAGCAATTTGCTATCCCAAATCCTTCCCGTTTTGATAATTGGAGACTGTGAACAGATTACCATTAATCTTCTATTGGATAAACTGAACTGGGTGAGTTTCTGATACCGCTTATCAGGTATTGCTCAGACAGTAAGGCATTTCTAATTCATGGGCATGCAGATGCTTGAATTGGACACAACACTCCTTTCCTGCTCTCAAACATGGTCTGTAGAGAGCTGATCTCTCCCTGCCTTTAGTATGTACTTTCCTGATTCTAAGGACCATGCTGCTTCTCTAAGGCACAGCCTCAGTCCGGGACCTTGTGCTCAGTGTCAGTTCCAGAGTCAGACTACATGTGATTGTGGCCCATTGCTCCCTAAAATTTTCTGGATATGGAAGAGACCAGACAGAACATGGTCTGAAGCAGAAAAACATAACAAAAGAGTAAGCTGAAAGAAAAATGTTGAAGTTAGGAAGCTCATGTCAGTGAACTCTGCTTCATTAATGCTGATGCCTATCCCCTGTACTTTTGTTGCTGGACCATGAATCTTGTCCAGTGTGGAAAGAAATACATCCCTGTCATAAACAACTGAAAGTCAAAACTGCTGAAGCCAGGTAGATGTCTAGTAAAGCTGCTACCAAAAAAAAAAAAAAAAACCCACGAAGTGATTGTGTAGTTAATCTTGTTGGTTTAGTTGTGCTCCATGGTGATTTTAATTACACTGTAACTTGAGCTAAGTCAAAGGATGGCAAGAATAGTGGCTGGGTAGAGGTTAGTGGAATGTGAACGGAAAGAAGTGATTTGGGGGGCAGATCTGATGGGCAGGAATATTGCCTCACTCCTGTGGAGGGGGAGAGGCTGTTCTTGGCATGAGTGTGACAGGGAGCAGTGCCAGGAGGCGGGCAGGGCTGGCTGAGAGGGGTGACAGCCCTTGAATAGGAAGAGTGATACAGCACTGACCATGAAAAGGAGGGGAGAAACATTGCACTGATGCTGGTTAAGATGGAGGAGGTCAAAAGAAAGACTCAAACGTGTAAGGAAGAACATCACAGGAACAGAACTGCAGAGCTGAATGCCAGTGCTGAGCATCATCCGCATCTCTGGCAGAGATCAAAATCTATGAGGCTGTACCTTGAATTCACTTGAGTTTTGCCCTACCTGACAGCAGTGTCTGCTCCACAGAGTTAGAGGGGTATCCGGCTGGTAACGTAGCTTTCAGATCCATCAATAATGGCTGCATTTAATCATCAGCCATGGCACTGATGGACCCCTAAATTACTGCTGTTTGATTAAGCAAAGCTATGAGAGCTGTGTGCTCTGCACTGCAAGACTTGAAAGGAATGTTATTTAGGTGACTGGCATGGAGTGGCAGTGATTTTTGACCAAAGTATTCCTAGGAATGTTATCACTTTGGTTGAAATAGACCTAGCACAGCTACCTTGGACTATAAAGGCATTTAAGATGCATGAAGCAATCACTTCTTGAGTCCATGCTGCAGCCGCCCTAAGGTAATGAGAAGTTACCGAGGGTCAATACTAAGAACGCTCATTTTACTGATGGGGCAAAATACATTGTTTTGATGGAGAAAAAGAGACAAAGCTCAGAAAAGATAGGCTGAAGGTTTGCATTTCTGTAGTATGTACTGTGAATGGCGCAAGTAAGTCTTGTTGCTGAGGGGAGAAAAGGTAGTTTGTGCTGTCATATAATGTATTTCGATGTCTCGTATATCTTAAAAGACAAAAGTCACAGGGATGATAAATGGCCGTGAGCATGGCGGAGCTGGCTGCACCCCTCTAGTTAGAGAGCAGAGTGTGGGGGGAGGTCCTGCGGACTCCTTTGAAAGCCAAGAACTCCCCTATAGCAACCTCATACTATCTCATGGGATCAAGACCACAGATTTCCCCTTTGATTTTCAAGAGCTCTTGTCATACCAAAGAAAAGCCATCATTAAATGTGTGCCACCTTTGCCCCTGCACTTTGGGGAGCTCTTATCGCAGGAGAGACTGCATTTCTGCTCTCAGATTTTGGAAGGACACAGAATCTATTGCACTTTCTTACAGTGCCCTGGAACATTTGCTTTAAAGCAGAATACTGATGATGGACAGGTTGCAAAACAAATTCTATGAAGTTTGCTTTGTGAAGAAGCTGATCCAACTTTTTTTCCTTCCCTTCTCCCCCACAACAAAAGCAGGCCTCAGAGTAGCTAGCTGGAAGCTTGGTTGCCATTTTCCTTTAGATACAGCACCTAATTTTGTAGGTTTAATAGCAAAATTTGTAGCCTATTGACTTCTGTTAAATACTCAGAGAGATAAGATTTTAATTTGCCTTTTTTTCCAAGAGTAAAGGTATGGATTTCCAAGCCATACAAAGTAAGAACTGTGCCATTTTAGTAAAAATTACTTGATTTTTATGCATTATTTTCATGATCCTGTTTTCCTCTCCTGTGGAGCAGCATTTTTTTTTCTGTATAGACTTTGTGCCTTGTACTCGGTCTTGCTTTTGCTATAGCTGTTTCTTAACAGCAGGATCAATCCTGCTCCTGCCAGGTGCTGAAACTGCTGAACTCTCTTTGGCTGAATAAAAGCTGTGGGTGCGACACCAGCAGCTCTTAGCTCCCCTCTGTGGAATGCTACATTTGTATTAACATGTATCCTTCTTTGTGATTTTTTTTTTTTTAATAGAAAATGATGCCCTTTAAAATCTCTTCCTGGAGAGAGAGAGAATGAGGTTGAGAAAGAGAAAAAAAAATACACTCCCTTTGGAATTTAACCTTAATTTGAACCAAGATCAGTGAAAGAAAAGCACTTTCGTGCATTGTTCACCGGCTCCACCCAGCCAGCCCCTTATCTAACCTGAGTCTGTTGCCTATAGCTTTGTAACTTTTGCAGTAGTACACTCCACATGCTCTTACATGCTTTAAAACCAACCTGGAGACAGTGTGACATTATAATGCCAAGAACCACCTAATGATCCTACCTTGCAAGTCCTTAGACTGCACAGTGTGGCAGCAGGGACTGTCCTTCCATGGGTTTATAAAGGGCCCAGTGCGTACTGCAAATAAACAAGCCCTGGTTGTTCCCGACCACAGGTGGTGGTGACAGCCCCTCCTGAAACCTCTGAGTTAGCTTCTGCCTGCACCCCAAACTGGGGGATATGTAAACATCAGTAACTCCTCATTTCAACCCGATTCCTTGGATTTCTTTTGCCTTTAGAGGGAAGCAGCCAACCCTCGCTTTGCATGACGTCAGCTCGGGGTCAAAATTCAACTTTAAACACACACATAAAAAAGCAAGCTTCCTTGTTTGCTGTTCAGAGGCGGACTTCTACTGTATGTCTCCTATCATCTGCATTGGGGGGAACAGCCAGCAGATTGCTTTCCTATTGCTTTACACTTCCTAGAAAAGGCAGACAGCTGCTCCAGGTGTGGTCCACCTTCATGCTGTCCCCTATCAGCCATCTGCTTCCTGCAGTCATCTCCCTTTCCCAGCATCCCTGTTTCTCCCAGCTTGTGACCACTTGGTCCACCTTGCCCCGCTTACTGTCTGCTTTATATCCCTTCCTTCCACATCCTCATTTTTTCCTCCGAGCCCTCATCGCTCATTATTCCCATCCCTGCTTCCCTCATGCTCCACAGTCACAGGCCCTCTCCCTGTTTCTCCAGGGTCTTGGCGTGAGCCTGGCTTCCCTCGTGGCCCTTTCTGCTAGGTGCTGTCTCCCTTCACCTGCAGGCAGATGTGGCAGACACCTGGCAGAGGGCAATGGGTGGTGCCACCCCTGCTAGCAAAAACAGTGTCGGTCATTGCTGGGCAGCAAACTTCTTAAAACTGAAGGCAGGGTTCAGGCATTCACGACGTCTGCTCAAAGTAAAGACCAAATATCGTGCAGCTCAGGCGGAAAGAGAGGATACTACTAAACGCACCAGTGACTTGTCATGTAACCTCCCCTTTTTTAACAACCACCGGCTGCTTTTCTTTTAAAGAGGTGTTTTGTGAAATGCTGTTTGTTTTCGTCCTAGATAGCCTAGTAAAAAAACCCTTCAAGGAAATACTGCATATAGCATTGTTCTTATGCTCCTTGAGTGTTTGAAGGACCCCTTGGAATGAGCATGCACCAGGAGACAGGAGGGAGGAAGCAGGAAAAATCGAAATAAGCAATATCGAGGAGACACGGTCAAGCATGAATCATATCGGTCTTTCGGTTGAACCCGAAGCAAGGTCAGATTTCACACCCACCCCCCGACGGGGCTGGCATTTTCACACTCACTGCAAACCCGGTGGCATGGAGGTGGCTTGATTCCATGGTTATTGCAGGGGCCACTGGCAGATATTTAAGCCCAACTTAGACGGGATGGGGATGGGGGAGAGCTATTTTTTTTTAAGAAAAACGCAGATCTGAAGTAGTTAGTCGTGCTTAAAAATAAATAAATAAATAGCCTTTCGGACAGGTGAGCAGTTTCAGTCGATACCCACCCACCGGGGAGCTGCAGCCCAGGCGCCTCAGCCGCCGCCGGAAGC
>NW_010240701.1:0-9424 GCF_000690775.1 Eurypyga helias | reverse complement strand
TCTGGACATTGAGCTGTTGACCACCCTCTGTAACCATCCAGCCAATTCCTCATCCACCAAACAGTACACCCATCAAATCCCTATCTCTCCAATTTAGAGAGAAGGGTGTTGTGAGGGACTGTGTCAGAGGCCTTACAGAAGTCCAGATAGGGGACATCTGTGGCTCTTCCCTTGTGTACTGATGTGGTCACTCCATCACAGAAGGCCACTGGGTTGGTCAAGCAGAACTTGGTGAAGCCATGCTGGCTGTCTCAGATCTCCTCCCTGTCCTCCATGTCCTTTAGCACAGCTTCTAGGAGGATCTGTTCCATCATATTCCCAGGCACAGAGGTGAGGGTGACAAGTGGGTAGTTCCCAGGGTCACCCTTTATACCCTTTTTAAACATGGGTGCAATGTTTCCCTTTTTCCCCAGGGACTTTGCCAGACTGCCACGACTTTTCAGATACTGTGGAGAGTGGCTTAGCAACTACATCAGCCAATTCCCTCAGGATTTAGATGCATCCCACCAGGTCCCATAGACTTATGTATGTGCAGGTTCCTCAGGTGGTCACGAACCTGACCTTCTCTTACAGTGGAAGGCACTTTATTCCTCCAGTCCCGGTCTTGTGGTCCATCCACTCGAGAGGGGTGGGAAGAGAGTTTGCCAGTGAAGACTGAGGAAAAAGTGCTGTTGAGTACCTCAGGCTTCTCCTCATCCACTGTTACCAGTTTGCCAGTCTGGCAGAAGGAATGTCCTGCTGGGGTCTGAGAACATACTGTAAAGTTCTCCCAGTAACCAGAAACATCGATACTAGAAATACAGGGGGAGCCTCTGTGGTTACGTTACTGACTGAACTCTGGCATAAATCAATTCTTTCTTAACTTGGGCATTTACCTGAAGGATGGAAAGCTGCCATGAGATTTTTCTAAGGCACTGTCCAATTTTTTTTGGTTTAGTTTGTCCAATTTTTAAATGGCTTTCCTATAGCACAGGTGACTTACCCTGGACTTCTGCTGGTTCATCTGCTACTTTTTTTCTACACTCCTTGTTCATCTCTTAAAACCAGCAAAACCAAGACTAGAAAAACCTGACAACAGGCTCTGCAAGAAATATTTTTGGTAATTTATTAAGCAACATTCTTTTCTCTTTGTACAAAACAAATTTTCCAGAATTTTCTGAAACTTAACTGTGTCTTGAAATTTAAGCTTTGAGGCATAAAGATCAAGTTCTGATGAAATTGTGATTAACAGGATCCATGTGGTCCTTTCTTTAAAAAGTCAGTATATTATTTTCAATGTTACCTAGATTTCATGTGGGTAGTTCCTCTTACAGCTCACAGAACACCTCACCAAGTTCTTCTCAAACCCTATGATTTTTATGAATTGTATTAGACTACATAGGAGAAATTATGTTTTCTATTTTTATTTCTCAAATTGTGGGAATCTGGTATTTTACTTTATTACTAGAAGATATAAAAGAAAGTAAACTCTGAAAACCTCAGCTTTCACTTCAAAATGATAAAACGTGGCTCAGCTGCTTCTGCAGAACAAAAATACCTTGCGTTGAAACAAAAAGAACCTCAGGATTTTTTTATAAGGAATTTGGAGTGTCCCAACTCCTCAAATGCTGACATGCAGGTTTGGCATGACCTATATTTAACTAGGTGATTCAGACTTTAGTTGTATTTAGGTGGAAACGTCGATGAATCCTACACAGTCATTTCTCTTTTAAAGCACTTTCAAACATACATACCAAAATGTGCTACATGGACTAAAAAAATGTAGGTTTATTATAACTAACCAACTCTGACATTGGAACTGTGTTCAAAATAAATACTTGTGTATTTATTTAAATGCTCAGTCGAGTCTTTGTAAGATATAGTGATTTTTTCCATTAGTTAATTGAGTTCTAGTGTTATTCAGTCTTTACTCACAAGGGCCTAAGAGGCAGTTAGTAGTAGTCAAACCCGATGCCGAACTATCAACTTCAATTTCTATTTTAATTTGATCTTGGAAGTCTGAGCTTTAATAAAATGCACACGCCCAGAAACTCACAGTGCGATAACACTCCAGAACTTGTTGCAAGAACACCCACCAGTGATGAGCTGACCCAAAGCTGGGTGAGAATGTGTATTGCCAGCCTAACTATAAAATAATCTTTATAGCCCTTTCCCATTCCAAATGTGGGCACTTAATTCTCCACCAGTCAAAATTACTGGGTGTCCAGAAGACATCCGCGTGTGCCCAGAGCTGCCTGTTCTGACGAGCCCGTGACCCACAGATCTGCTTGTCTCGCTCGCGCACCCCATTCACAGGACATTTCCAGAGCACGCTTACCAAACCAGGTCCCAGCCAGGGCGGTTGTGCCTTTCATCCAACAACTCTGTAGTTGCCATCTGCTCTGGTGCCCAGGGGGATCCAACTTCCGTTCAGATTTTTCCACAGGGAAAACATTATTTTGCACCTCCAAAGAGAGGAAGCTAGCCACCTGAGTAATTATCCTTGGAACAGGGCTCTTCTTGGCCTCCGTTAAAGAAGCTGCTTCACTTTGCATGGGAAAAAGGCACGAGTTGAGCTAGAGGGAGTGCAATCCTTTAATGTCCTGGTAGGTCCTCACCTGGGAAATGGGAGGCACATGTGCCAATCTCCATCTTAGATCAGTATTAGGTTAAAAACAAGGAAGCAAATAAAAAAATTAACCAGCATCACGTATATGCAAGGGTCATTTGTGGTCTCATCATCCTTCCTGTCCCTGCTACTCCAAAACCTGTACAATCAAGAGATTGTTTCAGTGATTTTAAATCGGTGGTTACCTTACACAGTTTGCATCTCCGTTAGCGCACCATGCCTGCCTGGCACACCACAACCCGTCTTTGGTGTCTCTGGGCAAATGGAACAATATCACAGAATCACAGAATGGTTTGGGTTGGAAGGGACCTTAAAGACCATCCAGTTCCAACCCCCCTGCCATGGGCAGGGACACCTTCCACTAGACCAGGTTGCTCAAAGCCTCATCCAGCCTGGCATTGAACACTTCCAGGGATGGGAAACCAATCCTTGCCAAGGCACCAAGTAGATGCTCTAGAGGAATACAGAATGTTGAGAAATCTGCGTCAGCAGCCCAGTATTTTCTCAGAAGACTGAACAATAAATGGAGATCAGAATCTCGGTGATGTGCATTTTCATGGATGATTGACAAATCACATATGCTACAGAAAGTAGGCACTGTCAGCCAAGTGGTTCAATGCTAACAGCACTAAAATCTTTAAGTGCAAATATTGGTACTACTCGCACTACATCATTACTATTTTGGGGAAAGCAGATATTTCAACCGCATAGAAATAAAAATACTTCGCAGCTCTAAACGAAATCAAACAACACTAGAAGGAAACGCTCAGGAAAAACTAAGGATTGTCTTAAAGCTAGCAACTTAAATGTGAATGCACGGAGCATGGGGAATAACCAAGGAGTTAGGGACGTGCACACACCTGCGGGGCTATGATCTTACTGACATCATGGAGGTGTTGGGGGATGGCTCATATGGCTGGAGTGTTGGAATGGAAAGATACAGGCTCTTTAGGAGGGACTGGCAGGGCAGATGATGAGTGTGCCTAAAGATGCCTGTTCTGACTAGCTTACGAGGAAGGGCTGTTGCTGTGTGTTCAGACACTTGGGAGTGCTGATTGATGAGAATCATAGATCCATGGAATGGTTTGGGCTGGAAGGGACCTTAAAGACCATCTAGTTCCAACCCCGCTGCCATGGGCAGGGACACCTTCCACTAGACCAGGTTGCTCAAAGCCTCATCCAGCCTGGCCTTGAACACTTCCAGGGATGGGGCATCCACAGCTTCTCTGGGCAACCTGTTCCAGTGCCTCACCACCCTCTCTGTGAAGAACTTCTTCCTGATATCTAATCTAAACCTCCCCATTTTCAATTTAAACCTGTTACCCCTTGTCCTGTCACTACAGGCCCTTGTAAAAAGTCCCCCCCCAGCTTTCTTCTTAATCCTATTCCTACCTATTTTCCTCATGAACTATTTTGCTCTCAACACCAACTCGTTGGAGATAAGGTGAAAGGCTCAAGGCAGTATTCCAACAGATGTATCATTGTTTTCTTTCACTAGTTTCACATTAGTTCTAGAAAAAAAATTACCATATTCTCAATGTTGAATATGTAATAAATGGAATGGTCTTTTGAAAAGATTTACTATCGGCTATTGAATATTGGGGTTTTTTTGCTTATATTGGTTTAGGAGCCCATAACTGGAGGATGACTGTCGCTTATTATTTCTTCCAATAGATTATTTTGAATGCAACATGAAATTTTACCTATATTGTTCTGCTCATCTTGTGTCTGGGTAGATACCCCTGTTTCTTATGGCCTCCTCTGTTTTTATCTAAATTGCACAATGACTATCTGTAAACACCAAAATATTTTTCTTGTAATTACACAGTAACAAGTATATCAGACTATATCTCTAATAACAGTATGACAGAATCTCTTAAGTTATTACATAGATGTGTATCTTTAATAGTCCACTGTATTAACTTTGGGGAAATTCCAAGTCTATACCAAAGGTACTGATAGCCAACCCTATTCTGAAGAGTCAGAGAAAAAAACACCCCCATCTGTATTTTAAAAAAGTTGCATTTCTAACAGGCTACTATGGTAACTGAAGAAGTAAATCCAAACCCCTAATCACAAATGGCCCTCAAATTAAGTTAAACAGAAATCTAGATTTTCATGCAGAGAAAGAGAAAGATAAATCGTCACTGAAGGGCACTATTAAATTGCATCTTAATAAACTGTATCAATAGAAATAAAAATTGTCACTTAAGTCTTGTTAGACCTAGAACTCTAATATGAAACCCGTGAAACAATGATACACCTTATTTGGATAATCTTCTGATGAACAAAAATTGCCTTAGCGTATTGGAATACCTTACTTGGAAGTATAGTAAGAGCAAACATTTTCAAAAGTTTTCTAGCAGTAATAATCCAAGAAAATAATTGTCAATATACAAAGCAACAGAGTAAACATTCTGTTTTTCTGCTCCTGTTTTCGTTACGGAGTAGCACTCCTCTGAAATGCACCCTGTATATTCATTTTTTGAAAGCTTCACTTAAAAAGCTCCACATAATCCTTAGAATTCAGAAAACTTTGGAGACATCAAATGGACGTGAAACTGAGCGTGGCAGATATCCAAGATTCTCTGTGAAGAAAAGCCCAATAGCAAACAATTAAGTACAGCAGTTGAATTATTCTTTTTTTTTTTTTCAAAATTCTCTGGATAATTAGGGAATGTATTCAGCATAGAACATTGTACAGTCAGACTGATCCAGTAAATTTAATCGAATGCCTTTTGCAAAATACAGGAGCACAAATTTAATTGCTTGAAAACAAAACAAAGCAACCTCCCACCATTAAACAGTAGAATTCCTTTATTCAGGAGGAATTACGTAGACCTAATTCTTAGCTTCTCTTCGCAAGGGAAGTTTTTTGTAGTCAAAGGTGTAATAGTGAAACTGAAAGAATGTCGTGGCTGGTGCAATTCTATTTATTTGGGTAACAACATACTGAAGAGGTTTTTAGGGTCATGGGATGAATTTCAACCATGTTCATTTACTGCTCAAAATATAAATGACACATAAATCTACTTTCAGAAGCCTGATGGTAGGTTCCCGGCTTATTATTACACAAAAATAAATGATGTCTTCGTAAGTGACTTGATTTTGCTTTACTCTAGCTGCACGTGAGGAGAATACCTAGAAACATGCTTTTCAGAGGTTAATCTAGTCGTGTGCTTTTCAAGTTGGCAGTGCCGGTGGCGTTTTGGGCTAACACAGACACCTCAAGGCAGCTTTTCACCAAGAGGGCGAAACCCGCGAGAGGTGAAATGGTGCGTCTTGGTTGGGGTGGGAGAACATCCATGTTTTAGGGTAACGGGCACGCTGAAAAAGGAATTAAAGAATGGAAGCATACGGGTCGCTCTTTGCTATCCGATACAGGCAGAACGCACAGCGGCTGAGGACTCCGTAAGGAACTACGTCGTGGAAAGCGCGGGTAGGCGACGGATGCTGGGCGCAGGATGGATGTGGTCTTGGCACAAAGCATGAACGAGTATTTGAAAGAATTCTGATGTGAAGCGACTCAGTTAAATTCTAGGTGATTTTTTAAAACTGCAGAAGGAATTTACTCACAATGGCGGTGTGTTTTGGCACACCTGGTTCTTTCTGCATGTATGTGATATACACAGTAATAATTTTAAAAGTTGGGTGGCCTCCTAAGTACCATCCCTCCGTGCCCTCGTAATGGTTGTAGCGGTTGGTTTCCAAGAGTCACAAAAAGGCAAGCAACTGGTGAGGATAATTCTCATTTGAGGTGAAAAAAAACCCACCCCCCAACCAACCAAACCTGAGGAAAGCTTAGTCGATGCTTTATGTTGCTCTCATCTGCCCTCACCCCCGCCCCCGGCCAAGCTCGTGCTGCAAATATTTAGCTACATTGTTCAGCCTGACAGTTTACAAACCCAAAATACTTTCCTTTGTCTATGAAGAAAAGGGAAAGATTGGAAAGAGCAAATTTCATAAGAAACAGAAAGGATTTTCATGTAAAGAACTGCCACCATTAAGTTTCAAGTAACACATTTTCTGGTTGCAAGCTATTAACCCATACTGACATAAACAATTATGAGGGAAAAATATCAGTAAAAACATTCAAAAAACGATTGAGATTGGTTTCTTCTTGATTTTTCTCTAAGATAATACATTCTTAACTGTCAAAACCAGTAATTCAAGAGAATTCTAACATAGCTGTATTTGGATACTTAAAGTGCTTACAGCACTTTTTTGGGGGTAGTAAGAATCAAAAAATATATAAGGCAAAGTAAAGGTAAAAAAACCCAAATCAAACCAAACAACCCTTGGGATCAGTCTATAACTAACAGGTTTTATGTGTCCACCTTATTAACAGCAAAATCTAATAAAATTCATTCTGGTTTTTTTTTTTTTTGTAAAATTACTTTAGTGAACATTTGTGGATAGTCACAGTTGAAAGTCACAAACCAAAATAACAGGACCCAACATTTGCAAAAAGAATATGTAAAGCTATCAAATGTTAAAACAATCAAATTACTAGATTAAGATAATCTGAGATTTTCTTTTTAACCCTTAACTATTGTTATAGCTGAAAAAGGAAAATTATGCCCTTACTACTACTTTTTTTGTTTAATGCAGACCTTTCAGAGTAGAAATATTTCCTAAAAAAAACTCAGTAAATCTCACTGACAAAGCAGAACCGATGTATTTTTATCTAAGGATAAATGCAAGGTGACAAGATCACAGGAAAGAAAAGGCATTATTTGAAAGCAAAACAGTCAAGATGATAGTAAAAATCCAGAGATGGATTTTTTCTCTGTTTGCATACGTAACAAAATGATCCTCAGTTTAACTGCAACAGGGACAAAAACCTTTTAAGTTATCTGAAAAATTAATGGAATATTTGTTACTGCTGCAGGAATCCTTAAGACGCATTCCAACATGCATCATCAAACAATAATTAATTCCGCATCTTCTCCTGCGGCCCGTGTGACTTTCACGTTAAACCACAAATAAACAAAAAAATCCCATCACATTTCATCTGTAACAAGAAGTGGAATGCATGTTTGTAAAGGCCATTTATTAAATACTATTTGTCGTACCACAGTGCTCAGGCTCAAGGCTGGGGACTGGGATTCCATTTTGCTTGGTGCTCTACAGAAATGAAATAAGAAGACACAATCCTTGTTCTACTATCAAAACAGCAAGAACATTTTGATTCTGTGGGCTGTATTTCAGACTGCATCAGGAAAAGTTACCGGTTGCCAAAAGAACAGGGAAGTTCAATATATTCAGGGTAGTTTTCCTCTACTTTCAGACTCTTTTAACTGTTAAAATTTGTCTCTTCCTTGGTTTATAGCTTTAGCAATGTCATACGTTAAGTATATTTTATTTAAAGATCGAGGGAAATTAAAATGTTAATCACGTTATTCATGTAGCCCTTTGTTGTGAGAGCCACCTATGAAAGATACTACAATACATATTTCACATTGATAAGGAAAGACTCGAGTCACTTCATTTTTTAAATCTTTATTAGACGGTAAATACGATTTCATTGCCATTTCAGTCATTTGAAGCGTGGATTTAAAATAAAGCTGAAACTGAGTGTTACAAAAACTGGGAAGAGGGAGACTCGTGTGCATTTTAAAATATATGAAGTGAGCATAGCTACGGATAAAGTGATCCATCTAGGATGTGCGATTTTACTTCTTCAAAAAAAAAAATCTGTACTGCAAAATATATTTATCCTAATGATTGCAGACCACGTGCTGGATTACGATTCTAACGATTTTTTAGGCCATACGATAATTGTGTATCAAAATGCATAGCAACCAGGCATCACGCTATGACAATCTCATTTTTATCACTTTTTAGAACATGACTTTATGGACATACGTGATGCTTTAGCCTCCTTTCCTTAACCTTTCACGGTTTTTAGGTTCGTGCAATAAAGCGGGAGGGTGGCTGCAGCCGGCTTTCTCGGTGTGCCAAGCACAAAGCTCAAGCAGAAGGCTCCTACACCGAGCTCGCTGGCCTTGGAAACATCATGTTTAAAAACCCTCAACTCGGCCTCCCCCTCAGCTGCCCAGAAATACGGTTTAAACTGAATTTTGCTCCAAGTTACACAGTTGAGAGCTTCAGGGTCTTTTACGTGCGAGATATTCTTTGTCTAGCCTATGTAATTTCAAAGGTAATTTTTGGCTTTGCATCAGAAGTTCACGTTGGTTAACAGCTGAGGTACGAGAAATATAAAAAAAAAAATTGACATCTTCCCCTGTTTACATCGATCCCTGCTAAATCCGTTCTTACCGTCCGCAGACACGTTCGTTCCTGCAAGGCCCCAGCTCGACCTGAAAAAGCCTAAGATGCGCTGCAAACCACACAGGCAAGTCATTACGCTCCTTTAAACACCTTCTCCATCGGATATGGAATTTTTTTTTTTTAAACGTAATTATCAGGGGATGACTACTTTTTTTGTTTTCTTTCCCTTTTTGCCCGTAAGCAGCAAAATCAGTTACAGCACAAAGCAGGGCGTTTGTTCAGTACGGCCGAGCTACCGAGCATGAAATAACCGAAGGATTTAATCGCTCCTCGGGCTCCGGACCCTGTGGAGCCGTTCAGGAACCTTCGGCGCGCTATCGATCCGCAGCTTTAGCGAGTTACCTCCGGCTCGGCCGCGGGTCGCGTCGCCGTTCCCGGCTGGACGTCACTCCTCCGCTCGCCATCGCTCCCAGAAACCACAGTCCCGCGTGTCTGATCCGGCTGGCGGAAAGAACAACGAATAACATCGTTATTAGCTGTTTGGGTGTGCGGTGGGGTGGTTTGGGGTTGTTTGTTTTTTTT
>NW_010240700.1:0-4638 GCF_000690775.1 Eurypyga helias | reverse complement strand
ATGATAAGATGTACGCTTGAGCTGAGACACTGTAACACAACTAAGTGCATCCGAAGTGGTTCAATTCCTTTATTTTGCAATTCATGAGAGGCACATAAACACAGTTAACTGTTACTAATGATCTAACCTGTTTAATTTGCTGTTCCTTTTCTTGAAAGGTAACCCTCTCTTCCTACGGGAATGCTTTCTGCATGCTTAACATGCACGTGTTGTAGTTCAGTGCTGATACTTCAGCTTTTTGGTTAGTTTGAAACCAGAAGTTACTGACGCACTGCTGTTAATAACATTTTGCCATTGCTTGATAGCTTCTGCATTAGCATTTTCAGTAGAGATTTCTTCTGGAGGAGGCAGATGGAATTACCTTCTCTGTTTACGCAACAGACTCTTCAAATGGGAGCATTACAACAGATCACCATGTGCTTCTCATGTGGACTGTGCTGTGGGGAAATCGGAGCTGTCTCCCTACTGACACGAGCTATTGCAGCCTCCTGGAAGAGTAAGGAGTTCCATTTGTACCAATAACATGAATACAAGAATTCTAAATTACCAACTGATTTGTTTGCCAGGATTTTAGACACATGTACTAAAAAAAGCAAACCTTTCTATAAGTAGATGCTATAAAAAGAACTCACAAGTTGTTCTTCCTGCAGCTTTCAAAAGCACATTTTTCCATACTTTGCGGAGTTTGAGGCATGAAAACAAACATACATTTATAAGACTAGTACCTCCATAAAACAATCTATTCTCCTTACAACTCGCAGCCCAGGAGAAGAGCCAGGACTGCGCTTTTCAGAACACACACTTCTCGTTATAGAAGTAAAACCCTAACCTGAACAAGACTTTAACTGTATTTTTTTTAATAAAATCAGCCAATACAACTTCATTACCATCTGCAGACTACTCAGCCAAAGTTAACTCCTTTTTCTCAGTTCAGACTGCCCTACCAAATTCTGCTAGTTTCCTAGCAAAAGGGCTGTCCGTGGGAAACAAGCTGGCTTCACCCACCAACTCCGACTACACGTGTTGAAACAGTGCCTTCTGACTGTCTAGCCAGCCTGTATTACAGCCAGTCACCTACGGAAACCTCTCTTATTACCTATCCCAAACAAGTCAGCCAGAAGTGAAAGTGAACCACAAGAGGGGACCTCCCCTCTTCCTGAGCTTCTGAGGGATGTGGGAAGCAGACACAATCAGTTCTATTCACTAACATCGTAATAGAGCCGCTGTTCTCATTGTTAAAAGCAAAACATGTTTTGATAACAAGGTAGAACACACAAAACGGTTTCAAACTTATGAAAAGCTGTTTTACAATGTCCCTTATGTATTTCTAGGTGCGCTGTCTTGCAAACAGAGCTCTGGGCAAGATATGTGTATAAAAACCAAAAGAACCTGAAGTACCTTCGGTACCTGAAGGGCCTACAAGGAAGCTGGGAGGGGACTTCTTACAAGGGCCTGTAGTGACAGGGCAAGGGGTAACGGGTTTAAATTGAAAGTGGGGAGGTTTAGTTTAGATATCAGGAAGAAGTTCTTCCCAGAGAGGGTGGTGATGCCCTGGAACAGGTTGCCCAGAGAAGCTGTGGATGCCCCATCCCTGGAAGTGTTCAAGGCCAGGCTGGATGAGGCTTTGAGCAACCTGCTCTAGTGGAAGGGGTCCCTGCCCATGGCAGGGGGGGTGGAACTAGATGGTCTTTGAGGTCCCTTCCAGCCCAAACCGTTCTATGAATCTATGAAATAATCTAGTACGAAAGTGTTCATTCATGTTTTTCCACTTCAAAACACTTAATGAAAAAATCTGAATGAGATGTTCCCTCTAGTCCTTTGCAGTTCCTTCAGTTACATGTGTTCAGATTTCCACTCTGCTGACGTTCCCTCAACTTCTACACATTTGGTGAGAAATGGCTGTGTTTGCCTTTCCAATTACCTTAGAGCCAATTTACCTGATGGATCACAGCCACGCAGCAATAATGGTCTAAATAAGCCAGTGTTCACTAGCATGTAACAGCAATGCTTCACGGAGACATAATGATGCTGGCAGCTTCCATGGGTGGAAAACAATAGACCAGCTCATGAATCGCCTTTCCTCTTGCCCACACCAGTCCTCCTCAGTGTTCACAGCCAGAATTCAGGGTTGCGGAAGAGGCACAACCAAGTACCCACCAGCAGTAAATTATAGAGTAAGACCAAGTCGATCAGACACCAAAAGCAAGGCATTAGGCGACGTGTGAGCACCCCAGCAGAGGAGGGTGGAGCAAGCAGCAGAAAGAAGCAAAACTGAAAGGGAAAGGGTTATGTGATGAAAGAAGCAGCCCCAAACTTTACCAACTTCTACGTTGATTGTTAAGAATATTTTATGATACTATACTCAGCTTGGCTTCCCACTTGATGTAACAACTGAATACACAGTTTTAACCTTTAATACATGAGCAGGGACTACAGGGAGAAAGAAAAAAAACACGGAAGAAACAGTGGGGGGAGTGAAGACTTTCTCTCTTCCTGTTTCCTTGTTAGCTTCATCTTAACAGTTACCTAATATTTAAGAACAACTTTTGAAAAAACACCGGTGTCCCTGGGGTTTCCATTTCTCTTTCACACTCAGTATTTACTCAAAATCTTGTTCTGTGTCTTTTCCAAAGCTTCCCTTCCTCCATCTGTCTTTCCTTTACCAAGGCACACATCAAGCTGCATATTGTGCCCTTTGCCAAAGCCACAGAAGCGCAACAAGCCCTAAGCTCTGCCGCTGCACCCACCCATGTGCACATCTGCAGAGACCAGCCTCACCCCACTCATCAGCAGTGCGCTAAAGGCACGGCCTTGCTCTTCTTCACGGCAGACAGTGCAGTAGTTCTCACACCAAAATAAAACATGAAGAGCACTGGGAGAAAGTAAATATACCTGCCAAGAGAAACAGAAAATCCTGTATTTTGCAATCAATCCTCCCTACACTGGTTTGAACTCAACTGCAGTGTAAAAGAAAAGCACACAAAGGAAAAGAAAACAAACCACAAACACACACCCCACCCCCACTTTCCTCTGCCTTGATGAGATGACCTTTTATCAAGAGTGTAGACAAAATTCAACAGGTTAAGAAAACCCCAAACCAACCAACAACAACCCACAAAACCCACAACAGAAAAAAACCTCACAGAAAAATAAAATCCTTGGTCACCAAATATGATTTAGACAGGCAACAACTGTAAAACTCAGGGACAGCAATAAAAATCAGTAAATAATTTTTGTATTAAATGACTGCTTTTTCTTAATAGTCTGTATGTGCAGATGTTAGTAATAAAGCTGATTTGTGATCAAAAAGTGGCAGACACCTAGAAACCGATTTATAGATGCCAAAGCTCATGCACAAACAGGAGCCAACCCTTTCAGTCGTTTTCAGACGAACGAAACCCCGATGAACTCAGAAGGGCTCTTCACGGCTTCGCTATGCCTGCGGAGGAGAAATTACGCACCAGCATCCAGCCCTGACCACTCTGTGATCAAGACACAGAGCTGGGACTTGAGGGGGTCGAGGTTCTGGTCCCAGTTCAGCCAGAGACCGACTACCTGTGTGACTCTGGGCAAGTCTCTTCAGCAAAGAACAAAAACTCAGAGATTAAGAGAAGAAACTAATAGCCCTAATCTGCTTTTTGTGGTGCTGGTCTGACTGCAGTGGGTACAGAAAACCTTCACGTCACACCTATAAAAAGGCATCCTGTGACCTCACACAACCCTTCTCAGGACTACTGCAACAACTACCCATGCCTCAGACCTCCCGTATTAAAAACTCTAAAATTTGTTCCAAGTGTTTATAGTTTTAAGCATGATTTTCCCAGAAAAACAGTACTATTTACTCACAGAGACTACTAAATCACAGCAGCCTGGCAAGTTTGGCTACACTGACATATTTCCAACTCTCTCATGCTAACATTCCACATAATATCTCAACAAGCATTATTTTACAACTGTATTTCTACTATGTTTTAAGTCCAAGTCACTTTTTCTTGCCTGTGGTTTATGTTCCAGCCTATATATGCGAAGCTAACACAAAAGGCTGTGAAACGGGCGTTCAGAAAAGTTACACAAAAACGAAGTCCTGCAGAAAAAAAGTAGCTGATTATTTCTAATGGAGGGATGTCTTTACAAGTTTATATAAAGTATACGCCAGCCTTTTATTTCTGGCTATATTAAAGCACGTATTTTACACGCACAGCAAGAAGTACAAGGACCTACAGACACTACCAGACCTATATGCAGCTTAAAATAGTTCTTTGTACTACATTTTTTTCATTTCAGCTTTCTTACTTAAACATGCCAAATGCTCAGTAACACGTTCCTTAGTTTTCCTACGCTGCTTCCAAGTTTCACCAAGCCTGACAAACACTGCTCATCACCACCCTGCCCGCAGAAAGCCAACAGCCTCCTGAACTCAACTTCCCCCCTGAAGACAGAAAAGGGTAAATACCCCAACTGACGCCGTCTGCGAGATTTACATATCCAGAAAGCCTCGACACGGCCTGACAAAGACCCACTCCCCCCCCGTAAGCCCTAAATCCTTTCCCCTACCCGCTTAAGCGGGATGTTTTCAGCCTCATTATGCTTCAGTGACACTGGGCTTAATTAGAGGGAAAGGGGGGGGATAAATACACC
>NW_010240699.1:65469-66994 GCF_000690775.1 Eurypyga helias | reverse complement strand
GTCCCGTCAGGTCCCCGATGCGCCGGGGGGTAATTGTTAATGCGGCGATTTAAACTTCGGGTGCAAAGCCGTTTGTTTGTTGGCTGTCGTTCAGCCTCGGCCGTGATCCAACGGGAACGTGCCGCGGCGGATGACTGACGTGTCTCCCGTCCTTAGGGCGGTGAGATTTTTGTCGGGACCGCATACTGAAGGCACCGCTGTGGTGCCGGATTATTCCCCTTCCCATGGTCTGGGATTGTTGGCTTCTTTCTGCTTGCTTCCTGTAAAAGAATGGCGGGGAAAAGAGACGTTGCCGCTTCAACAATGAAATTCTTCTAAAATGCCCTAAAAATGCCTTTAGCCATGCCACCGCTCAAAAGGTTGATCCGTGACAGAGACCAAAATTAGCAGTAGGTTTTGATTCACTGCAGAAATGTGTGAGATAATATGGCACTGAGCGATGCCGTCTTCGTTTGCACCAGGCTAAAACTCCCGTTAATGAGCTAACACCCCAGACATAGTAGATGGGGATAAACAAAAGGCAACGTTACACAGATTTCAGTGGATTTTATAAAGAAAATCTGGTGTCAAGAAAAACTCCATTTCATGTCTTGTGAAACTGAAGTCACGGTAGTTACACAATGTTGTGACAAGATGTTTAATGTTTCACCTACATAATTGGTGTCATTCCAGGTTTATTCCGTTTCTGTTGCTACTCAAGGTTGTTTGTTGTTTTTTGGAGTTTTTGTTTTTGTTTTTTTATCCCCCACACTTTTACAATACCTGTAGTGGGAAAAGAAACTCACAGAGTTCTGAGGAAAAGGAGCCTGTTTGTCCCGGTTTTATTTTAGTTCCGAGTAGGGAGGTTTGTAAGTAAAAGTGCTGAAAGCATGTTTGTAACTGTGTAATAATTGTGTGCACTGTTGTCAAAAACCTTAACAAACCTTTAAGTCAGTCTAATTAAACCAGCCTTTGATAATGGCGATAATAAAGGATTACTTTAATTTACACTGTAATGAAAGGATTGTGCCATTAAACATTCCAGGAAATAGTGGAACTACTTTTCCAGAGTAGATAGAAATTGCATGCTGTGCTTTTATGATCTCGGTGAAGTCCAAGTGATTCTCTTTCATGCCATCAGCAAGAACTTCAGAAATGAGGTAGTTCCTCCCTGTTTTGAGAGAGACACATGTAGTCCAGTTATAGTGTTTGGTGTTTCCAGCGTGCGTTTGTTCTGCAAACCTTGCACATATGCCCCAAAACCTCATCATTTTAACACAGATCGAACCTGACAGGCTTTGTTGTGTCTGAACACTCAGCTTTGGGCTGGAAACATTATAGGGTTTATTTTGTTTGGTTCATCGGGAAAAAACCCTTGGAGTTTCTTTCGCTGTACTTTTTTTTCTTGACGTCTTGTCCATTAAGCCAGGATTGTTCCAGAGACATGAAATGACAGCTTCTTTTTCGGAGCATGATTCTAGATACCAATAGGATTGCCCTTGTCAAGTAAACAGGTTGCCAGCCTGTGACGAATGGTGTGGTATGA
>NW_010240699.1:1147-65438 GCF_000690775.1 Eurypyga helias | reverse complement strand
CAGCAGGAAATATGGCTTTACACCGCAGGTTAATCATCAGAGAGCTTCATGCCACTTCTCCCCTTTTCTGCTGCAGGGTCTGCTCTCATTTTCATAGTTTACTGAGTTTTGTATTTATTTTCATGGGACCCTGGATGAAGCCCGAGTTTTATGTGTTTGAGTGGGGAACCCAAAAAAGACAAATAAGCAACATACCTCACATTATTTCCTAAGGTAAATTAGAGCCTCGAAGTTAAGATCTATTTAATTTTCTAAGCTTCCAATATTCCAGTGAATGAACATATGAAGTGGCTGAAATATGACTCATTCACTCATCATAATACTATTTAAATGATAAGCTGTTAGAAAGACTAAAATGTTAAATAAATGCGTAAGTATTGAGAACCAAGAATGAGAATCAGCAACCTTAGGTGGAATATAAAATGCTGCTGCTGCAGCTGGGACTGATGCTGGTAACAACAATAACAACAATAAAAAAAAGAATGATAAGCAACTAAACTGTGGATTCCAGGTTAACTTTTCAGTTCTGCCTATGTCTTTGTAACTTTACAATGAAAGATTCAGAAATTGGAGCCAATTACCATAATATGTGGTGGTTTGGTTGGGAGCATGTTCTACATCAGACAGTTAAAAGGTTTTATTGCTATTAGGAGCTTGTTAATGCCCTTGATAATGTCTCTAGTTGCTTTGTAATGTCTCTTGTTGAAATATAGAATTCTTTTATCTTCTTATTACATTATGCAGAAACTTGAATTGAAATGATATTTGCAGGAACATTTAAAGTAGTGCATCAATCAGTTTCAAAGAAGAGAAAATGTTCTCAGAATAGCTTATAAAAGGATAACTGTCAGTTTTATTTTGGATGAACAAAGAAACTGACGTAAAAAGCACTTTATTGTAAAAGCACACTGTGCAATTCAATAAATATTCCATATAAATATAAAGGAAAAGAAAGTTTATAATTATCTGATTACTTGAGTGTAATTTAAGTAATACTTCCAGAATATAGCAAGCAGTGAAGCACCTTCTGCTTTCCTCTGTATTCCTACCTCCAGATCAAGTCCTCGGTAGGAGACAGCTTAAATCATCTTGTTAATGATTCGAATGGATACAGTATGATTATAATTTAACATTATCTTCTAGTAATAGAAAGCTCCTCACAAGCAACCTCACTGCATTAGAAAAACAGTAGCAGCACCTTCCCTCACCCTCCTAGGGTTTTTGTTTGCTTTATTTGTTGTTTTTCCCCAAACATGATTTCTTGTTATTTGTCTTCCCTCTAGCATTTCTTACCTGCTTTAACACAAGGTTATTTCAGTATTTATACATTTGGATTATAAACCTTCCAAGACTATATTTATACATTTGGATTACTATTTATACATTTTATTAGCGCTTCCTCAAGGGTTCAGTAACTTAGGGAGGCTCCTCTCCAGAAGTTGCTTGAAGTGTAATTAAATAAACTCTTTTTTGGGGGTATTGTAACTACATCCGTGCCAAGAAAGGCAGGTGTCTGCCCTGAGAGAAAAGGGGAGCAAAGGGGCAGGAGGCTGGGGGTTCTGGGGAGCAAAGGACCTCAGGCACCCCATCCTTCCCAGCTCCAGCACGCCCAAGGAAATAAAGGGAAGCAAAATTTACTATACTATTTATACATTTGGATTATAAACCTTCCAAGATTATAAACCAAAGACTTGGGTATAAAACACTTGCATGTGGTGTTATTATCCAGAAAACAGTTGCAAATAGTATGCTTCTTGAACCAGTAGTAGCTTGCTAGGCCACACAAAATATGGCGTGTTGCAAATCCTGTCTTGTAGCCCGTAAACCAGAAGCAGCTCCTCCTTCTTAGAAGAAATGAAATCATAAAAAAAAAAAAAAAAGAAAATGCTGAAGACTGCACACAGGGAGTTGTAAATGCTCTGCTTGTGCACCTTCTTCGTGCCCTGTTCTCAATTCTCACCTTCAAACTAGGGATGTTTTAAACTTGCAGGTAGTTTTTAAAATTACATGCTATTAAAAAAAAAAGCCTTATGGGTTTTAAGGACTTACAATAGTGACTTCAGTGGAACCTGCTATAATTGATCAATCAATTCACATTATTCACAATGTATTTAAGCTGAAATTGTATTTCCATGATACGTTTGTCTACATAGGGCACCCCTCCTTCAACAGAGGAGCCTCCCTAAGTTACTGAACCCTTGAGGAAACGCTAATTTGCAATGAGCAACTTAGTGGATTGCACGTCCATGTACTCTGCCTACGAAAAGAAAGGTGGTTCCCATGGCAACTACCACATGCTATGTATGTAACGTAAGTTACTGGGGAGGCTGGGGCTCTGTGCGAGAGGAGCTCCCCTTGGCCCCGTGTCGTGCGGTCGCTGCCCTAAGTTACTGAACCCTTGAGGAAACGCTAATTTGCAATGAGCAACTTAGTGGATTGCACGTCCATGTACTCTGCCTACGAAAAGAAAGGTGGTTCCCATGGCAACTACCACATGCTATGTATGTAACGTAAGTTACTGGGGAGGCTGGGGCTCTGTGCGAGAGGAGCTCCCCTTGGCCCCGTGTCGTGCGGTCGCTGCCTTCTGCCGCTGCACAGGCAGGGTGGCGTGCCTTTCCATCCCGGCCTCGCTCCTGCGCTGCTCTTCCTGATGAAAATGGTCTCTCCCTTAAAACATGCAAAAGTCGTCCCTGTATCAGAAAGCCCAAACACCCAAGGTAAACAAACACCATGATTTAAAAAAAAAAAACAACATAGAAATTGCAACCGAGCCCGTGATAATCTTGGGATCTTCTTATCCGAAGGCACTGTTCTTCCTGACCATCACCTCTTTCCTCATTTGGGAAAGTATATTTATTTGCCTCAAATTTATTTGTGTTTTTAACTTCAGTCATTCACAAAGCAGACTTCCCTGGCCTGAGGGGAGTGTGAGGGGAGAGTGTGCTTTCTCCAGGAGCACATGCCTGAAACCTGACTTGAGAAATACCTTGAAACCATCCAGTAAAACTTAGCTTACGCTTTATCTAGCATCTCTTCCAAAACGTAGGTTCCTATGACAAGTGTGATGTTGACTGCTTTTGTTTTGCAGGGGGTACCTGGTGTCTAGATTCAATGCCATTTTGGAGCGAAGCTTTGGTTCAGGCTGTCACCGAGCTCTGCTTTCCACCTAAAGGCACAAGAGAGGTAAAAGAGATTGGCCTCGGGGAGACAGTAGTCAGGGGTTTCTAATCCAGTATGGTTTAAACAGAAGAGACCTGTGGCATATAAGGAATTATATAACAGATGTAAACTTGTTGCTTGTTGATCTGGGATGCCTCTTGTAACATGTGAGGCTTTAAATAATTCTGAAAAGATGAAAGAGGAGGAGGAATCTGGCTTTCCTAGGTACGTGCTAGGAGGAGCAGAAGTAGTTATGAATAGATATAACAAAAGCAACAACAAGATAGACATTTCCATGAAGCAGAGAAAGTTTATCTATAGAAGGAAACATTGTGATTTGGATACCAATAGTATGAACTGTAAAGAACCTTAAAACTGAGGGCTGTTTCTTGTTTTACTACGATATGACCAAAACAAAAAGAAAAGTGTGTAGCAGTAGCACCCACAACACCCAGCCAAGAACGCGAGACATGAGAAGCTCTTCCACAGTGTACCAATTTCTAAATCAAAATGGAAAGGAGGCTCGAGAAGGGAGACAGCTAGACTGAGGAGCCCTGCCAGGTGTTTGTGCTGCCTGCTAATAATGCTCCTGCAGGTGTGACCCAACTTAAGGTACAAAACTTCTGGCCCAGGTAACGGAGCATTGCACTGTTGTGATGGAATGGGGCTCAGTTCAGACTGCAGTGGAGGAGAAGTGATATCTTAGCAAAAGAACTGAGTGGGAAGTGACAGCTCTTGCTGTAAAAAATGTGGAGAGTGTCTCAGAGATATAATAGATTCTTTTCTGAAATGCCCTTGTATCTTCAATAGCTCCATGGGAGTTTTAGGATTACAAGTGACAGCAAAATTTGTGCCATTCTGCATAATTGTATTCTCTACAAAGAAAGTTTCCTACATCTCCTAGCAAAGATGGTACTTTCATTAGAAGGAAAATAATTTCAAAATGACATCTCTTTGCCAAGGATTAAAAAGGTCTAACAAGTTCTAAAAAAATAATGTAGCATTTACATTGGACCCTTTAGTTTTAGTGGTAGACATAATGACATAAAAATAAAAGAAAATTTTAATTGGTGAAGGGAAGAGGGAACATCTTAGTTCCTGACTTGTCACTATGTTCGTCCTCATGGCTCCCACCATTTCCACTGACAATATACAGAAATATATTTGTCTTTACTGAGGTTCATCTCTGTTAAAAACAATCCAGTTTTATCTCTCTATTAATGTAAGATTTCAGCCTTCCTTAACATGAGTCTCCCATAGACAAGGATGAACCCAGAATGTCCTGGTTTGGCAATGGTTCAATCCCTTGTAATTTTATGAATTTAAATGTAGTCGCAGGCGGCACACTTAGGAAATGCCATCTCTTTTTGCCCCATCGCAGCCTAGAAACTCTCCGTGATCACTCAGTTGTTGTAGCTGGAGAGCATGAACCCTCTGTGCTCAGCTTACAGTTCTGACTGCCATGTATGGACATTTCTAATTACTTTGGAGGCGCTCCATTTTGTAGTGCATGCATAATTAGTTAGTTATTTACATTTTATTTTAGCATCTTGTCTAGCTGGTGCACTAATGAAATCCCAGTGTGACATCAGAACCTTCCTGTTGAAGTGGGTCTTCCCTTCAGGGATCAGCCACCCTTTTAAATTAATGAGCCGCTTTGCAGAAACAGCTCCATAATTTTATCTGCAGTGTCTGCAAGGAAATTTATAAATGGCCTGACTCCTTTCTTAGGGTCCAAAATCTGTTAAAATTAAAAGAAAATCCCCCACTAGTATTGCATGCTTTGGGTCATCTCTTACGTGGATTTTTTTCTGTCATATGTTTACAATAACTCCATAAGGGAAAAGGGTCCTTCCGCCTTCACATACTTGAGTAGAAGTATGTTTGGGAAAGAAAGGATGAATGTGAGAAAGCTGATTAGCACTGGAACCCCCAAAAGTACAAGTAGGGCTGAGGGTAAGAATTACTAACATCGTATTATTAACAAATAATCTTGTTTTCTATTTGAAGACTGAAAAGAACATAGGAAATACAATTAGTCTCCCACAGAAGTGAACTTCTTTTGAGGTGTTGTTTGGTAAAAAACTCGAAAATTTTGACTTTTAACTCTTTTTGTTAGAGAATCTGTGACATGATTAGTAATACTGTAAGCAACATCATCTCTTTCTGTTCACATCCAGCACATCCTGGATTTTTTAAGTGTAATTGAACAAAAAAAAAAAAGTCAGAGAGAAAAGGTGTTGCTTAGCAACAGCCTCATTCAAATGATCAGAAATTGTTATACTTGCTGGAATTTGGGAGACATCTCAGAGAGCTTGCCAGGTAAATGGACTAGGGAGAGAAAGGAGCCAATGTCCAAAATGGAGAAGGAAATGTCTACTGCAACAAGTTTAAGCGTGTGCATTTGATTCAGCTTGGTTTGAAATACACTTCTAGTTGCCTCGGTTAAGCTTATTTGGTTTTCCCTGTGCACCCTTGGTCATCATTTCAGTAGTGGAGGACTTGTTTTGTGGCAGGTAAAGTTGCTTTGTGATGTTTGTAAACATGTTTATTTTCCTTCATTTTTGAGCATGCTTATCTTCTCTCTCCTTGGCCTGGTTTGTCCTACAACACTTCCCCTTCGGTAGAGCAGGAGGACCTGCTGGGTGATGTGTTTGCAGCAGCAACTTCTGCCCTGTGTTTTCTTGCCTGAATTCCACTTTGAGAGTCCAACTTAGTGTGGAAAAAGAGTAAAACCTCAGAGTGTATATACCTGTGTCTGGGTGGAGGATTGTGTGGAAAGGAGTGGAAGAGATGATTATTCCCAAGTGAAATCCTGCACATGCCATTTTCTCTTTCTCCTAGGAGACTGCCCTTGTGCTGGAGGCCTGGGAGAAGAACCTTGTTGCTGGGTAGGATGTTCACAAGGCAGCATGGAGGGCTGTCTCATGGTGCTTTGGCCACGAGCTACAACATTAGGTGTTTTTATGTCTCCATGTAATGCTGTCACTGCTTTGCATGCTGGTAGGTTGACCACCTCACTTTTGGGCTGCTGTGTGATCATTTTTTGTGACTATTTTTTTTTTTTAAAACCTTTTGAAGTTCCCTCCCTTTCTTTCCATGCTGTACGAGGAAGGAGGGAGAAGGGACTCCTGGACTCCTTTCTCTCCATGTACTCTGATTTGCCAGTCAGCAGCCTGGGGAGGGATCTTCCACCTCCATGTATGTCCTTAGCTCAGGCAGGATGAAGAGAATATCTGGAACTGGCATTCCAGATACCTGGATTTTAGCAAAAGTGCCCTTGAGGGGGTGTGCATTATCCTGGTGTCATGGGCTGATTAAGCTTCTTCTCGTTTCCTCAGTATTACTAGGGGTTTCTTTAATATAAATAGCATTTGTAAGACCAGTTATCCTTCTGTCTGGAGTCCGATGGATGGATTTCTGAGAGCTGCAAGAGCCGGAGCACATTGCCTCTTTGTGGCAGCATCGCCTTAAGTATATACACTCCCTTGTATGGTAGACGGAAGGAAGTGAAGGAGTCTGAATGAAACACCACCTCTACTTTGAAACGGACTATTGCTTTATTTCTGCCAGTCTTCTTGCTTTACTTGTTGGGTGCCTTTCCCACACAGCTCCAAGTAAGAAGACATGCAAAGGAAGAATCAGTAATTTTTCCCTTGCACATCATGAAGGAAGAACTCCAAGAGACAAAAAGTGACCCGGGCTCACAGGCACTAAGAAGAAAACTACTTAAAATTCTGCAGCTCGTTCCCTTTGTAGGGGGAGAATCCCATCCCTGTGTGGATTGACTTGCCAATTCATTTGCAGAAGCAATTATAAAATGCAAATATTTATGAATCACTGTATATGTTGTAATCTTATTTCCAAAACAAACGTTGCTTTATAATGTGGCTCTTAAGTGCTGTGATTTGAGAGATTTTCCAGCATTTATCCCCTTTTGAGCAATAAGCTGCAGGGAATAAATGCTGCTAGTGAGACTGAGGGGTGATGCAGGGACTCCTGGAGCATTATGTGCTCCTGGCAAGTTGTTGTCTCTGTCCAACAAGCATTTGTAAAAATATTCAAATGAGAGTTAATTTTTTTTTTTTTAATTATTTAATTTTTATTTAGGCGAGTGTCATAGCCAAGCAGGTGGTAGCATTCTTGTAAACGTGGCTTGTAAGCCCCGGCTGGCATCTCTGCGCAGGCTGCTCTCTGTCTCACAGGCAGGACTGTGGCTGCTGGTGTGGCTGTTGTTCGTCTGGCTGTGGACTGCAGGGTGGGAGAGACAGCTCTGCTGTTTGCGAAAATAGCTCCAAGTAGAAACAGCCGTGAGGGGAAGGGAAGATGGGGAGAAGACTGAGCAGACTGTGGATGTTGAGGATTTCGGCTCCTGTGTGGCAAACCCCTGGGATAGGAGCACTTTGCATTCTCAGTGTTTTCGGGCAGGCGTGGACTGGACTTACAGTCAGGATGGGCTGGATCCCTGGCAGGTGGGTACTGGTGCCTGTGCGAGATGGTGCCTGGCTCAGTGGTGGAGGTGGCAGGGCAAGCCTCTGCTGCTGCTCCTTGCACCCCCTCCCTGGCAAAGCGTCCCACTGTGTGGCACTAAGCAGGTCCCTTGCCCTGCGACTGGGTGTGTTGGAAAACCTTGTGAAGGAAAAACCAGTTGTACGGTGACTTGTGATCCAATATGTTGGCGACTGGCAGGAAATAAACCTGCTGCCATAAAGTTAGACAAGGAGTATCACTTTGCAGGATGAATTCTGGTGCCCTGCCATGATTATATTTCTCCCTAGAAGAGAAAAATGTTGAGGCTTTTTAAAAGCGTAGCCTTGCTGAAGGAGCTGCTTTATTTCTGCAGCAGTTGGTAATGTGGTTGTGTACAAATACTAATGGTTTGCATGAAGCCTGAGTATTTCAGGAGCTGGGTTAGTTACGAAGATTAAGACCAGGCCTGATAGACAGGTACAATATCCTTTATCAAAATGCAACACAATAATAATAGAGAGTAAATCAAAGTATATGGAGGAAGAAGATTCTTTCATTGTGGAAAATATCTCAAGCATTAATCACTAACTTCCTTTTGCTGTATAGACACAAACATGACAAAGGAGGTTATTTCCTCCTTTCATCGTGCACAGTGGTTTTTAACAGGAAAATTCATCCCTGTGCAGAATCAAAGTAGGTGCTGGCCTCTGATCTGAAGATTATGTAGTTCTTAATTTGTCTCTATTTATAATTAAGCTCATCACACAGAGTTGAAATAAATCAGGGTATAAATGCATTATTAGAATGAAGTTATATAATATGCACGTGCCTCTAATAGTAATAGGTTACATGTGTCTGCTCTATACAGCTGTGTTTGTATATTCCTGTAATGGCAGATCTTTCTTCAACTGCTTGTGAGCCTGGGGGTATGCAACATCCATTCATCATTGTGCTCTGATGAAACACTGATAAAAATGAAAATGCTGCAAAGAAATGTGGACCTACAGTAATATAGGAAGCTACAATTTCAGGGGCTAATACACTTCTGTATCTCATAAATTGACTTACGCTTTTGCTTATTTTCAAAAGCTCCTCTATAAAATAGCAAAGAATATGTAGTTCCTGTATGCACAGTAAGGCAGAGATAACACAAATAGCTTAAAAAAAAAACAGGTAATGCAAATTGAATGTAATAGTATGTATTTAAGATGGAAGGAAATAATTTCAAGAGAAAAACCATCTTTGATAATATACCTACTCAGCTTGTGCTTTGGAATATTCTTAATCATGGTGTTTATTTAAGTATAAAATCATAAGGGGAAAACCAGGTGAGTCTGGCAATGCTTTTGACAGAAGAGGTTGAGATGTCATTCCTTTGCAACCGCCAGAGTACTCGCTTTGTGTTCAGACCGAGCGCTTGGAGACAGAGTAGCAGAGACCGAAAACTCCTCACTTTCTTTAAAAGCTCAGGAATCCCTGTGGCTGCATGGAGGACACCTCAACCATTCCCCTTTGAAATCACCATGGGGATCAGGTGTGGCTCAAAGCATACCGTCGCAGGTCACCTCCTGCGGCAAGAGGACCGCACATCAGTTAGTGTTGTGCCTGGGGGCTCTGGTGGCCCCCTTGCTTTTGAGGCTGGTCTTGGCTGCTCCCATCAATTCTCCGAGAAGTCACGTCAGTTTTCCAAGAAGTCAGACTGCTTAGGGAATAAATAAAAGTTTGGATTATAAAATCCAGCAATTGTTGGAAAAGTTGTCAAGGAGCAATAAATTGTTGAAAGTCAGAGCTTTTCAAACTTTATTTTTATATGTGGAAAGTAATAGACTTTTTTTTTTTTTGGTTTTGAAAAAAAATGCTAAAATCCTACTTGACAAAAAACTTTTACTGAAAGATTGAAATGGACTGCAAAGACATTCTTTATTGGTTTATATTTCTAACACTTTAGCTTTTAGAAAAAAAGCTAAACACAATAAAGTTGTTGCTTTTTTGAGATGTCAGCAAATAGGTAAGCAAAAAAAAGCAACTATTTTCCTCATTGCAATCATCATTGTATTTTTTGAAGTATAGGAAATGCAACGAGAAGTTTGACCGTGAGTTATTGGAAGAAATAATCCACATGCAAAACAGAACATGCGTGTACTTTCTAAAATGTGATGGCTGTCACTGCTTACTGAAAACGATTTATTGTCACATACTGTAGTATCCCTTTGCTTTTATCAGGTCTGACAATTTCACAGATGTGGGTACAAAGACTTAAAACGGTCGGTTATGTAACATGGAAAATGGAACAGTTTCTGAGACACAGTCCAAAATCTTTTTCTTCAGCTGTCATGTCATGTGGTGTCTCTTTTCTGTCTTTTTTTTTTTTGTTTGTTTTTTTTGTTTGGTTTGGTTTTGGTTTTCTTCCTTAAGTCAAATAGCTGAATGATGAGGACTGGGTTTGTGCTTCACCATTTTCTCTCACAGGAGCAGGGAAGCACAATGTGTTTTATTTCATGTTAGTAGCTGGGCTATCGCTGGGTTGCTTCCTGATTGCAGGTCTTTTCCTCTTGCTTAATTGTTTCCTGTCATAATGGAAAATCACAGTGGTGATGAAGGAGACACCCCTCAGGATGGGATGTAAAGGCAGTAAATTATGGTAGGGCAGGAGGATCTGTAAAGATCTCTTGCTCCTCTTTGCAGATACCTCTGTTATTCTACTGGTCCTTGGAGATGATATGGGAAGGGAGTAAAATTTTAAATAGAAAGGACTGTTTGCAACCACAGCACGTTATTGCACATGCATACGTGAGTGAGAATATTCCTCTCTTTATAGCAATATGCAGTGCCATGTATCATCCTGTCTTGCCAGCTCTTCTGTACCTGTGCAGGAGTACTGGAGTACTGCAGCTGAACCTGCTGCAAGGAACAGAGATTTCCAAGAAGTGCTGTGGTGGTCCATATCCTGTCAAAGGGATAGCTTGGAGTATGCTTTGTTTCAAAATGCAAAAAATGCTAGCAAAAAAATCTAGGAAGTCTTAAAATCCGGGGTGTAATAATGAATGAAATGGGAGATTCACCTCCTTTGTATGGATGAGATGTGAGTACATTGCACAGCTGGAACCAGAACTGGGTGAAGTCCTTCTTAGCAGTTTTCCCCTGCCTTACTCCACAGCTGGCAGTGTTTTGTAATGACTGTAGCCTGTGTTCAAAATCAGAAAGGCAAAAATATAGATTGTCCAACCCTTCCTAAGGCTGCTGATTTATGAAAACTGCCCAAATATTGCTTAAGTTTAGGATAGCACCTGAGCAAGTACTTATTTTGAACTTGTCCATGATTGCTTTCCTGAAATGGGCCAACGAAGTGCAGAATTGGTCATAAAGACAATGATTTGTTCTTTGGATTTTTTTTAACTTAAAATATTTTATGCGACTAAAGCTTTTTAAGTTTTAATTAATTAAAACAGCCAGTGTGTATCTTTTCAGGACTTAGACTTCCTGAGTATGTCACTGGTGTAAAAGCTAATTTATACATGACCTTGCAGAGTGGGAATAATGGACTCAAAATTATTGTGTTGTGTTGCTGCAATTAAATAATAGCTCCTGGCCTGTCTTGTAACTGTCCAGAGGTGGACATAGTAGGTCAGGGTGGCAGAGAAATCATAACTGATAACAGAGAAATACAAATATTCTGACCCAGCGGAACCTGTCCATAAACAAATACTTCCTAATGCAGTTCATGCAAGAATTGGTTCTGAACTGGTGAAGGGTAAAATTGCACCTTCATGCTTAGTTTTCCTGTGTCCAGTTGTCACAGCAGCTATGAACTGAAATGAAGTATTGGTGACTACATGGTTTGTAAAACCCCTCACTGGGATAAAAACCCTATTGTTTATATGGGAGTGTAATTATGCTGAATGTACCTGGATGTATTGGCCTGTAGCACCACCAGTAAGAGGTGATGCTCTGTTGACTTTTGGGAAGGTAGCAACCATCAGGGACAAAGTAAAGGTGTGGAAAAGTATGTAAAGAGAAAAGACTCAGGATAGATTTTGGTGACAACCCATTGACTCAAGGCAAGAGAGTGGAAGGTCAATCTCTCTGACAGGGCTGCAAAAAATAATACTCAAGGACAGGAACAAAAAATAGTCATGCTGTGTTGTGTTTAATGTGACAATTAAAAGATAAGTTGTTGGAAGATTGAGCATCCAAGAAACGTCAAATCAAGAAGGAAAGAATTGGAGTCATGGTACAAAAGAAACAATAGCCAGTTTTAAATGAGCACCGAAAGCAAGAACTGCCATTCCAAAAATACATCACTGAAATTGTTTGCTGCACCACAGCATATAGTTTTCCAGCATTGTGTAAGCTTTTAAAGAACAATACAGTACTCTGCATCACAGACTAAATGATTTTTTCATTGTATTCTCTGGTGCAAACATCTCTTCTGCTTGAGTTTTGAAACTCCTGTAAGTAGGTTCTCAAGTTAATCTTTTGTCCTCTAATTCCTGAAATGTAAATCCCAGCAACAAAAATATTATTTAATTATTCCCTAGGGTTTCCATTAATTCGCTAAAGAATACTGGAAGAAACTTTTGTATTATCTCCCTATTTCTCTGGGCTGAGTAGACTATAGTAATGAATTGGCTGTTGCAACCAACACCCACACTAATCCCTCTGTGTATGGATGGGCAGCCTCTAGGTAGATTTTTAATTTTTGGATTTTATAACTTTCCTGCACTGGCTTAGAGCATCTTCTGGGAGAGGTTATGGATTTTCTCCTCATTAAACGAGTCCAAAGCCTGCATATCCTTATTGTCATTAATATCTGAGTAGTGACCCTGTTCTAGAATTACATACTGTCTTTATTTTCCCTGTCTTATTTTATATAGCAATGGCTGAAGAAGGAAGTAGGATTCTCTGGTGTTTTAGGAGTGTTGAAAAGCCAAATCGTGATTTGGAACTTATGGTGGAAGTGCCTTCTTATCTGTAAGGACTGGTATCCATCAGATTTGCAACAACAGATTTATGGTTAGGCTGTCAGAAGGGAAAAGAAGAAATATGTCTGAAAAAATAGTGACTGAGGATGCCTGAAAAAATTAATCACACTAAAGAGATAAGTCCCATTCAAGTATGGTTTTCTTCTGGAAAGCAGGTGTCATCTTCTAACAAATTTCTAACAGATGACCAGAACATAATAAACATTCAGTGTTATTATATACTGTGCTCAGCTCCTGAATTTTTTTTTTTTTTCTCCTGAATGATTCAAAATCTGTCAGCCATCCACCAGTGGGCTATTTTGCCACTGCCTTGGAGGAAGGTTGCTCCCCATGCTAATGCACCACTAGTACAATTTTCTTGCAATCAATGCTTTTGAGTCTTAATGTTGTCACATTTGTGCTTTCCGTACTGTCATATGGGAGCTCTTTTGTGCTAGTTGTTAAGCACTTCATACATGTGCTTATAGATTGAAGGATTTTGATGCTTGGGGTCTATATATTCTTTGTTTATAGTCAAAGGCAAATGCTTTCCTAGTTTAAACAAGGAAGAAGAAAGGAGAGAGGCTGGGTCAGTGAGGAGCTGGAGAAATAGGAACTACAATGATCTTGTAACACTACCGCCTTTTCTGCTTCCAAATGGAAATCCATTTCCCAATACAATGAGCATTGAGGTTTCCTGGTTTGGATAAGCACCCCTCTAGCTGTGTGCCTGCACCAGGCCCTGGTGCAGGATGTGAACTGGGCTGACTCTGCCACATCAGTCCTGGTGAGGAGCCTGAGGGCAGTCTCCATTGTGTTCAGCGCCTGGCCTTCCCCTGGATGTTTCTGCTTAAACATGCTCAGCCAGGCAATAAAACTGGGATAGTAAGTGGAGCATTTGAGATGGGTACTGAATGCATGAAATGTTTCCCTGTGGGATGGAAGCCCGCTTGTCTGCAAGAAAACACTTAGAATACACAAAGAAAACACAAACTGATATTTCTCTATATTAAAATTTGTGTAATAAGTACGACTGAAAAGAAATTCTTAATGGCCTTAAAAAAACAGAAAGAAGAAAGAAGACTAACAGGGATAAAAATTACCCCCACAGCTGTAAATCTTGGTTTTCTTCTGACTGGCACTACTCAAGTACTTTAATATCTTGCAGATCCAATTTTTTCATTTAGCTGACCAATAGAAATATGCATCACCACAAGCTATTTAGACCAAAATGAAAAAAAAAAAAATCCACCACCCTTTTGAGTTGAAATTATTCTTCAAAGTACAATTTTAAGAATTATGTATAGGCTCAAGCAAGTCTTGCTGCTTGATCAGGCTCAAGGAGGAGTTAAACCACGACCCTGGGGCAGTTTGGCTGGCCCAGAATTGGAAAACGATGCTGTGAGTGTTCACAGTGGCTGTCTGCAGCAAAAGGACATAATTCTGAAGGCATAGTTTTGCTACCTCCATAAATACTTATGCGTATTCTGAGGGTGAGAATTAAGAAAGTAGGTGTTATCCAAGGTGTTATCATCAAAGATGAGGAGGCTGTTCGAAGAAGCAGAAGCTTTAGGTGTGACAGTACAGTCAGTTATGCTAGGAATACTGAGGAATGATTTTATAAAAGTTAATTCTTTTTCCTTTCAAGGGCTGAAGGTTGTGTACAAGGTCATGAGCATATATTGACTGGCTCGGAATGAATGCAGGGTTTAAGGTGTCTGAGGTGCTTTGTGACTCGTGTCATTTCTGGAAAAATAAGCCATACAGAGAAACAGTTTGTTTGCCCTGATGTGCCAAGGAACTTTATGTGTTGGCAACAGTGATGGAATGAGAGTGCAGCAAAGGCTAAGCGTTGCAAAAGACTTGAATTTTCATGACAGACATAACCAAAATACAGTCAATAGTGTCTGAAACACAGACCATAGAAACTGCTAATTTAGTGAATCCAAGCAGCATGCTGGGATAGGTACTCTAACAGAGGTATACCAATAACCAACTCAAGAACTGTTAAAACCCACTCAGTGACATAAATGACCAAAAAGGAAGCTTAGGAAGATACAGAAGGTTGTTGGTTGTTATTTTGTTTTTGTTTTGTTTTGTAACTCGTAGTTTACTATCAAAAGATGTTTTCCTCTATGAAGGAAGTCCTTAGAAAGCAGTCTTTTGAAACTGATCTTTTTAGTGCTGTTATTTACAGGTTTGAGAATTATTTCCACCTGATGGTGACTTGGGTTGCCTCCTTCTTAGGTTGCAAATCTTCTCTATCTCTTCAGCACTTTAAACATTTAAGGAGAAAGTGATTTTTGCTAGTCCCTACCTGCTCTGCAAACAGTTATATTCGGTATGCTTAGACTGTGTTTGATCTCATGTCCTGGAACTGGTCTGTTTTTCCTGTTCAAGAGTAGAACAACATATACTTCAGCTCAGCCTCAGACTGAAAGATGGCCATTGACTCTATTTGTTTGGACAGCTTTTAAAATACCTGCTTGCAGAGGTAATTCTGCTGGAATTTCTTCTTCTGACTTATAGACAGAAGGCTGCTGTTCTTGCCTTCATTCTGGCATGGTGGAGGGATGGAGGTGGGTGTGGTAGCAATGGATATAATTTTTGTAGTTGTCTGTTACTGAGGTAAAGGTGTGCATTCATTGAAGCAAAGAGAAGAGCACAGAGAAAGAGAATACTGCAGGGGTTAAAGTAAAGCACAATAAAAACATAAATGCTAAAAAACCCCAAACCACTAGCATCAGAGAACCTCCAAGTTATGACTCCAGTTTTCAACACAGTCTTGTAGATAATTTCTTATGTGATGTTTCATTGGAAGCTCCTCGGTCTGCCTTCATTTCCACATGGAGTGACTGGATGCAGCATTTCATTTATCGGGATTAGTGGTTTTGAGGCTTTATTTGGACTCCCTTCCTTTGTGCCTCTGGTAGTGCACATTTTTGCATCTGACTTAAACAACAGGGAATCTGATCTCCGTGGGGTTTTTTTTTGTTTTGTTGGTGTGTTGGTTTTTTTTGTTGTTGTTGAGCAAAGGCTTCCGTCTTTGAATCATGCTTTAACACACAATCGGTTCAAAGAAAATAAGATGGGTGGCAGCATCTCCCCTGCTGTGATACATATGGGGTAGTACTGGACATCATAACAGGGTGCATATCCCCTTCTGTACTGGTGGTGTAGGACTAGTGGAATGTGGGAAATTTGGGAATCACAACAGATGAAAACCTCATATTAGAGGTTAAATCTCTGAAATTTTATTCTCCATTCCATACTGCACTATAAAAATTTACCTCTGCTCAGGAAGAAAAACATGCATGCAAAGTTTGAATCTCAAAGTTAATGTTTTTGGCATTATGTTCCCAATACAGGAGCCAATAGTCCTTTTATTAAATATACACGGTGGCTACGCTTTTTTATTTTTTGAAGAACAACACATTACTTTTCTGAATACAGAGGTAATCAATATTCAGTCAAGTGGGATGACTCTGTGAGTTCTGACATCAAAGGGCAATACATTTGATTGATATCAGTCAGATGGCAATATTGTTTGAAGAAATGTAGTCAGAAGACTGGCAATTTAAAGGCTGTAAAAAGTTAGGGGAGATGTGAGTGCAGTGTTCCATACTGATTTCCAGTGTACAAGACTGTGTATTAGAGAAGTGGCAGTAACATAGCAATCTTGTCTCTCAGACACATGCTTTGTTTGAAAGGACGGAGAGGAAGAAAATCAAGCTCCTACTTTTTAGGCAAGACAGTCAGTGGGGCATTAAAGACACAGTAGTAAATAATTATTTTGTTGTTGCATCCTTGCTGCATGAGACCAGGGTTTGCCTTTTGCATGAAATATATAGAGTACGTAATATTACTGAGCATTAATAAGCAATAAACAACTTTTTCTTCTTTGTCATAGGTTTATTTGTAGAAAAGTATTGATTACACTGTCTGTATACAGAGAACAACAACTCTGTTATGTCTCTCTGACAAATATCAAATATTAGCTGTACAGCTACAGTTGGTTTTACTCTATTTCCTTGTCTTGTTTTCTGTCTTCTTTTCTTAATATAAGTAATGGAACAATGTTCTTTTACTGTAAGTGGTTCCTTGGCTGAATATGTCACACAGTCATTACTCCCTGGAGGACTAAAAACAATGCGGAAACCAACCTACAGGATTAGAACATTGCCAGCAAAACAAAGTGGAAAGAATTCATTACAATTATTAGAAAGCATTTTCCACTGCTGGCAAAAGGTACCAAAATTGCATCAAAATGATTATCAAAAATAAGTTGTACAATAAAACATTATGATAAAAGGTTGTCAGAATAACCATAGAATAGCGCAAGAATTCAATGCCGAGGTAAAAAGACTAAAGGCTCTCAAAAAAAAGCTCAAAACCATTTTATGTATAAATGCCAAACGAGTCATAAACACTAGCTAGAAATATGCTGGTCTGGGAGGAAGAAGCAAATTTAACTATTATGAAGAATTTCACATGCCAAAGTTGTTCTTAGAATAAAGTGATTATTGCTGCTAGTAGCCATATGCCTAGAAATCGCTTTCAGCGTGGACCTCACTACACCCGGCATTGCTCAAATATTAGGTAGAGAGGTGACCTAATTCCAAACCAAAATTTAAAATGTGAAAGATGGATGTAGTTGAGGCAGCATAGGTTCGACATGGTCTCAGCATGGGTGGTTTGTTTTTCCTTTTTGAAGGAAATAAATCAAAGAGGTTTTAAGGAAAAGTAGCTAGAGATATTTATGGGCTGCTGCCACTTGAGCATGAGGAACAGTTAGAAGGAAGCAGTATATCTTTGCAAATGTAACAAGTGGAAGGCAGGCAGTCTTAAAAAATATCCCGTTTCCATATTTTTACTTATCAGCTTTCCTTGTTAATATTTTTTTGGATGATGAAATGTGAGATTGGGCTCAGTGTCAAAGTGATGCTAATTAACAGAATCACAAAGTCACAGAGGGGATGAGATGGGAAGGGATGTCTGGAGACCGTCCAGTCCAGCCCCTTGCTCAGAGCAGGGTCAGCTACAGCAGGTTGCTCCAGGCTGTGACCAGCTGAGTTTTGAAGATTTCCAGGGATGGACATTCTCCAATCTGTTTGGTCAACCTGTTCCTATGTTTGATCACGCCCTCTGTAAAAATATTTATTTCCTATCTTTAAGTGAAATTCCTCGTGTTTCAGCTTGTGCCTGTTGCCACTCATCTTTCCACTGGGCAACACTAATAAGAGTCCAGTTCTGTTGTCTTTGCTCGCTCCCATCAGGTATTTATAGGCAGTATCTTTGGGCCTGATCCTTTGAAAACTGAAGAGTAAGGGCCAACCATCTTTATTTTCAGAGAATTTAGCTAATGCTGAAAACCCTGAAAAACTCAGGAGTGTTGTTCCTATTGCCATCTTCTCACTGGGGAAAGCTGCAAACCGAGAGTGGCTTCCATTCCTCTTTCTACATCACTGTGTCCCCATTTCCTCCCCTGATGTCTGCAGAGGGGGACTGTTACTTTGAACATCAGCATTTGCCAGCAAGGGCAGTGGCTCTTCAGAAGCTCAGGCCTGATGTGGTTTGACCCTGGACAGGAGACGAGGGCCTGGGTCCTTCTTTTCTGCTTTTCTCAGCCAGGGTCGTGGTCCCAGGCTGAGAGCCATGGATGTTTGCAACATCCCGTTGTCACTGGCTCACACCAAACACAAAAGGGATGAGAATAACTCTTTGTAGCTCCCTGGCTCCTGATCCACTCCCACTGAGCAATTCAGGCCTGTACACTCTAAGTACGTGTCCCTGTGAGTAAAAGGCTCATTGCACCAAACCCGTCAGTGGAACAAAAATAACGATCACACCCAGTGAACAACTTCTGAGGCTAGCTAGGGGTCGTACAGTGTTTTGTGGCAGTTCAAGAGACGTTAATATTTCTGGGAGGTAACTTCACCATTTCTGGCTCTCAAATATTAAATTGTGCGATCTCACCACTTGCATAATTTAGGGGTATTTTCTTCATAAATGAATGGAAATGTTAGCTTGGATTTTCACTCAGGCAAAATGACTAGCATTGCTGTGAAAGAGGTTTTTTAGGATGTAAACCCCAGAAACATATGAGGAAGGTAACACCGTATACCTGATTAGGGCTCTGTCTTTTAATTCCAATTAAGTGCTAGTAAACCTGTTAACCTAAAGTTTTTGTTGTCTCTATCTCTTTCTTTTCTTAAAAACCCACACCAGAACCAAGAAACAAAAAAAAAAAAAAAAAAAGGAGTTTGGAAACTCCTTTGGATATCTCAGCATAGTTTTGTTGCCGACAAGCTGGGGGATGTAGGCTGACATGCATCCTGTTTCTAATAGCACACACACTGTTTCTTTATTTAGAGCCTCTTTACCAGTATCAATTAAACCCCAGTTAAATTTGACACATCTTAACCTCCCGTTGGATCCAATTCATTGCTACAGCAGAACCCATATGGCACTGAGACAGTTGCAGGCATCAATTCATTGCTTATGTAGAGCTACTGGCTAAATGCCAAGCAGTAATCACTGCTTTTTGTTAATAGACATGTTTGCTTTTGCAGTCGTTTCTATACACAGTGCTCTAGATTAATTAGAACAAAATCTGTCATCCATCTAAGAAAAAAACAGAACTCTTTGGGGTTTTTTTCCTCAGATTTAAAGAGAAATGAGTACTGGCAACCAAAGTGGTGGTGGGGGAAAGTTACTTTGTTTATTATAGAATAACCTATTTTGTTTATTGAACACATATGCATCTGCTGTTTTACTTACATTAATAAAAAAGAATGGGGGACATTGCTGGTAATCTAAAATACACATAAAACTTAAGGCAATAATGGCAGAAAATTTGTAATTTTTTTTTAACATGAATTTTTAGGAAGAGCAAGAAAACTACTTAAAAAAAGTCATGATTATATTTATTTTCTGCAATTAAATGAAGCTTTTTTCCTAAACAGACATGCAGATGATGGAAGTACACGTGGAGGTGGACTTGTAAGACTGTGTAAACGTCTCTGAGGTTGCTGCCTGTTTACAGTTTGAAACATCATCTCTAGTAGGCAGTTTTATATATATATATATAAAAGTATTTCTTGCATTATTGGTGTCTTACTTTAGAGAAATTTTAACTTGTGATTATACAGTTTTGTCCACCCACCCCCTGCTTGATGCCTGAATAATTAACACAGTTGGGGGAACTTGTGGATATTGGAGTTTTCTGGTTAAACCATTAGCATTTTGAGATCATGTTGCATTACATCCAGATCTGTTGTGGAGGTGGATGCATGCATGGTGAACTACGCTACGCCTGGAATGCGCTCAGGTATTTTACATCAGTGAAATAGGGGAACGCTTTCAAGGTGCTGCGTTTGTGCCATAGAAATGTAAACTTTTTCACTACAAATTCTTATATTGGTGCCTACCATCATCAAAGTAGTTTAAGAAACCATTTTGGGGCATGTTATTTAATCAATTGTGTAGTTTTATAATATTTCATAATCAGCTGTGTAGTTTTTTATATCCCTAAAAACCATTTTTGTGGTGTTTTCTGCAGGTTGACTATTTTTGTTTGCATGCATTCACAGAAAATTATTTTGGCCAATCTGATTTGGAAGTAAAGCTTTCTGGTCCCCAGTTTTTCCATTCATAAATGTGTCACATAGGACCAGATTAAAAGTCCACTGGGGATTTCCATTTGATTCATTAAGATTTGGATGGTGTCCACTGTCCTGATTAAAGACCTCAGAATACTGATTGTCAAACTGCTGCTCGCTTGGCTGTTCCTTGCAGTGACCAAGTATGCAAAGGAAGAGATCTAAACATATTCAGTAGTCAACAATTAATGGGAATCTCCAGTTTCATTTCAAATAGCAATACTATTTACAAGCTTTGAGGTATTTCTGTTTATTTAAGTGAGTTAATATGATTTAAACCTTAGCAGAGGATCCTGTTAACAGCCACACTTACCTTTTCCTCAGTATTCCTGATTTATGCTCTGTACATGTTACATAGGAAAATGTATTTATATACATACATATGTATATATACTATACAATTTCTCTTTGCATGAAAATACAGTAAAAATAACACTATTTTCTGGAAGTTATAATCTCTTTCAAAACTTTTTCCTAATGTTGAGCTAATGTTTTAGTATTCCAGTGCTGTTGGTCCATTGTTCGGAAGTACAGCTTTATCAGCAGAATGTGTGGCAGATGGTTTACATTTGCATTAGCCTTCTGGAAAAGGAATCAGCTCCCACCAACACAAGCTTCAGCTTTTCTTTTCAAAATTTACAACAAATTTGTCAGAATGGCATTTTTAGAGGAAAAAAACCCTAATCCGACTGTCTTTGCATTCCCTTTTTGAAGAGGAAAAATGAGTCCTGTTCTAATGCCCTCATCTGCACATATATCTTCCATCCCCTCCCCCAGTGTTTGTTAAAATGATTTAAGTATTTCATTATGCAAAATGACTTTTTATAAAAGACCTTCCTTTTTGCCCCACAGTCATTCTTAATTTCGTTTGTCACTAGTTATAGAGTGAAGTTATGTGAAGCTAGGATATATTATTTGTTCTAGTCTGTATTGGATAAATTATTACATTAAGAAACCAATAATTTTCAAATATAATCAGATTTAAGTTTTTAATACGATTCATCCTCCCATTCACACTTGCTTAATTTAAGGTTATTAAATCTGCTCAGGAATGAGCTGCTTCTGAAAGCCTCATGTGCCTATTAAAGGATTTTATTCCTGATGTGTTAATAGGATTTAATTATATTAGCCCCATAGTCCAGAGACACACTACAATTGTCAAAGTTGATAAACCAGACAAATCCATGCTAAGTGAGTGATGGCCAGTTCCTTAAAAAAACTAAATAAATTATAAGGTGTTAATATTTTAATATCTCTGCTATGTAACTATAGGTTTGCATAATGCTGCAATTTTGAATCGTGAATGTTTTAGCAGACTAAATTTTTTTTTTCTCAAAAAAAAAAAATCAAGGCTAACGAGGAAACTAATAAGGCTTTTTTAATGAGTGTTTATCTTTGTTTCTTATTTCTGATTTCCGAGATTAATTTAGATAAACTTTCAGTTTTTCTCTTCTCATGGCATCATCTTGCTGTGTACAGACAAAAGCTGCAGCAAGTCATTCTGGAAATTCAGCGTATTAAGCACTGTCTCGATTTCTTTGTTTCCTGTGGCTAATTATGTTAATGGCATAGTGACAGAAACAGACAACAGTGGCTTGGGACACTTTGTGGAGACGTGGCTGGGGAGAGGGAGGGAAAAGTGCAAACTCCTGTAGCCTGTAAAATTCATGAAGATCTTCTTCAGCAGCACTGGCATCGATCAGAAGTACTGGCTCTTGCCAAGCTCACCCAAATTCTCAGTGTACGGGAGTCAGCACTTCTGATGGCTGCAGACATGGAGAGATGGAAGGAATGACAGGGCTTGTGGAGCATTGCAGGGAAGAAGGAAAAATTAGCAATACGCCATCCGGTTGGACATTTTGCTTCCAAAATTAGATTGACGTGTGTTATGGCACATTTCCACTGGTAATCACAGACATACAACATTTATTTCAAGAAGATTTAGGCCCTGAGTTTTTCTCTCACTTGCACAGAGCTAGACTTTGGGCCTCTCAAAACATGGTGTAGGCTGCGTTTGTTTGGAGAAACTAAACATGTAAAGTAGGCTTTCGTTTAAAAAAAAAGTAACTTTCTGGCACTTTTCCTTGCCATGATAGCCTTGGAAATGTAAACTGATATAAACTGTTTTTTGGATTAGAAAGGAAGTGGAAGCATGGCTCCTCTTTGCCCAGCGAGCGGTTGGTGAATGAAGCCGAAAGGCATCATGCTGTCTTTCCACCAGTACCCCAGCACGCCTGAGCCACCTAGCCCAAGCCACGTGTTGGAGAGCCAACGCTCTGCCCTGAGAGTGGGAAGGAGAGGAAAGGGCTTCCTCTGTGGTGGAGCTGCGGGAAGAGGCATGAGAGAGTGACCGTAAGGTCTATGCATGAGATAACCCCATTCTCACCATTCTTGTGACTCTAAATAAATGAGCTCTTTTAAAATATTATTTTTCTGGGGACTCCAGCTTGTGATTGAAAACACCAAGGACTGGCTGTGGTGGGAAAGGGATGGGCTGAGCACCAGCTGATGTCAGCTTTTGTTAAGGCTCTGGGCTAGGCTGTCTTTGGACCACCTACTTCAGAATTTGGTGTCACCTGATGCAGGAACCGACTGTAAGGTCTGCGTCCAAACCTACAGTGAGGAACTGAGATGAGCTGTAATCCAAGGCTGCCAGACCTTGTCTTCCTCCAGACACATAACCATCTATAACAGACAGTCTGAATAACAGGTAAGTAATTGTGGTAGTCTTTTAGTACCTAAGGTGGGTTCTTTCTTTTGTACCCTTGTAATGCCTTGGCTAGCCAGCCGTTCCTAATTTATACTGGCTATGAATAGCTTTTTAAGACAGTGTGGCTTTCATGTTTATAGTTTGATACACTCCCGATAAAATCACTCTTTCAGGCTTGCTATCTACTGTTTGAGTAGTATTATTGATCGCTTTGTATGTTTGCATTGCCATATAAAAAGCTGTGTATATTTATTAAAGACCAAAGGTATCCTACTCAAAGATGACTGGCAACTTGTCACCAGTTATACGTATATTCACTTTTTTTCTTTGCCTGTAGTACTGTGTGAGAAGGTCTTTCCTAATTTAACTTGTGATTTATAGCTCCACAGTGGGGTTTTTTCCAGTTAGGTGCCCACATTCTTTTCACATGAATCTCCCAGGCATTTACAGGGGTGTTAGCTACCTTGTGTTTCCAGTAGAACCAGAAGCTGAAATGGTAGATGCTAGTGGGAATTAGCCAAGTGTGCTTTTGTTGTATCAGGTACTGGGAGTGGGAACACAGCCATCTGCCACGTCTGGTGACGTAATCACCCCACTCTGCCTCCCCAGCGTTCTCTGGGTTTTGTTGCTGTGTTTACAAATTATAAAAATTGAAATGACATAGGAATTTTCTTAATGTGAAAAATACTGAGATTTTGAAATTCCCCTCTGTTCCTCCTCCAAAGTTTCAAGACTTTCCACAGAAGCAGGAAGGATGGTCACCTATCAGAGATTTCATAGATTTCACAGAATTGAAGGGGCTGGAAGGGACCTTCAGAGATCATCCAGTCCAACCCCCCTGCCAGAGCAGGATCCCCTAGAGTAGATCACACAGGAACAAGTCCAGGTGGCTTTGGAAAGTCTCCAGGAAAGCAGACCCCACCACCTCTCTGGGCAGCCTGTTCAGTGCTCTGTCACCCTTACAGGGAAGAAGGGTTTCCGCATGGTCAGGCTGAACCTTCTGTTTTCCAGTTTATGGCCATCACTCCTAGTCCTGTCACTGCGTCCAGGGTTCATGGAGCTTGACTGGGACATTGAGGCTGTGCCTGTGGAGTCAATATGCCACAGAAACACTCATGTGGAAGAAAGGTCTGAAATCACTTATCAGGCCTGCAAGCAATGCTAAGGAATTAAAGCAGAAGTTTAATTGCAAAGAATAAACAGGAGAGGGGAGACTAGGAGTCTGTATTTCACACAGCCTCCCAAAGGAAAACTGATTTACAGTTTGAAAAATAATAGCAGGGCTGAAAAAAAATCAATATTCTTGGGAAAATGTAATGATAAAAATTAGGAGGCACTCTCAATAGAGACAAGGATTAGACTATTACATGGGCAGAGATAGGTCACACACATGTATAATAGTGTGTGCCTAAAAAATAGGCACACTGATGTATAAGAACGGTATGAGTTTCACAGCACAAAGAGCAAGGTCATCTGATGAAGGCCTGATAAGGAGAATGGAGAAGAAACCTTTCTCCAGGGACATTTGTGATGGGACATTATATCTCAAGAGAAAAGATACCTTCAGCTTAGATGGCGGCGGGGGGAAGATACACCTCCCCCTCCACTAACAAGTCCCATCCTTGCAGAATGTAACATGGCTTGGGAAAAAACAACAAATTGACGTGCACTGCAGGTGGTTGCTGTTGTCAAACATTGCAGTTTTTAATACAGTTTTGAATTTACTCTGCATATCCTTTTTATATGCACTGATGCTCCTCTCTAATTCCTCATACATGTGGTTTGGTGAGGAGAAGTGTGTATTTGCACTTGAGATGCCATTGTTATTCTCATGATCTGTATCACACACACTTTGCCTCTCATATTATACTGTCAAGATTATTTTACCTGTCTCTCATCCACGCAGTTCTTCCTTTTAATTTGCTTGTCAGGCTCCTGCGTGTCCTTGGCTCTTTCTAAGTCTCTTCAGCCTGACTTCTGAGTAAGATGTTACTGGAATACAGTAGGAAATTCACATTTTAACTGTTTTTTTCTACATCTCCTTGCCCTTCCCTGTACCAATCCATCCTGTCTGGCATGTTTCCTAGATGATGCCCTCCTTAATAATGCATTCTTTTTCTTTTTTTCTTTTTTTTTGCCCCCTCCCCTAAGTAACTTCAGCTGCTGTTTGGAGTTCTTTCCACCTTTTCTTCCAAGTAACAGAAACAGTCTGGTACTCTGGGGTGTTTATCACAGGTTTTGGATAGGATCAGGCACACTGATGGTGCTCTGTGTCCAGCCCCACTGGGTGCCTGGTTGGAGCTGTGGAGCGGTTGCTTATTCTGCCTCCTCCTCACATCATGTTTGTTACTGGCGAGTCTTGGCATCTCTTGCAGTTGTTCCTGAATTCTCGTCGTTACTTCTCCTTTTCGTGCAGACTTAAATTGGGGCTGAGGAAAAGGTCATATTAATAACAAAAGTATTAATATCTGTGCAACCAGTATAGTTCACTTCAGTGCTAGCAGGCACTGTTTCGTCTTGGTTGTGTGGTTCATGAACTACATGCTAATTTTCTTTATATTTAATTACCTTTGAATGTCTCCTGTGCTTCAGGGTACAAGCCATCTTCTGACTAATTAGGGCCTTTTCTCTGAGCAGGCTATTCTCTGTAAGTCTACAAAGGGTTTCTTGTACTTTCCTTTGAAGCATGTGGTAGCCAGCCTCTGCCAGCAGTAAATGGATTGCTGGATGCTCTGCTCCAGAAGTACCTTTGTTAATAAATCCACAAATTTACATAAAGCAAAGTTAATAAGTGTAGCTGATCGAATCGGCTTGGATCAAATCTTTGGCATTCAGGTGTAATAGAGTGCATATTGGGTGAGCTGTTGTGCTTAAGAGAAAATAAATTTATTTTATCTTAAAACAATTACCCATTCCTTTGTGATAAGCGTGCACTATGTGTTAACTCCTCCCAATCCAGGCTTTGTCAGACAAGTCTTCCTTGTCATTATGTAAAAACTGTGCAGACATCAGAATTTCATCCTCAGTATTGCTTGGTCAGTGATTAAATCTGTGCATACTGCATGTGAAAAGTATCACAGCAACGCCAAATATTATTATTGATTATGTATATAGCAGTCAATACAAACATATTGTGTTTCGACTGTGAAAATGATCTTAATTAGCTAATGATTTTTAGCCTGATTTCTCAACAAAATGAGACATTATGCAATTACTCTTTCTGTCTGACTGTTGTCTCTCTCCCTCATCCCTGTCACTTCTGGACCTGTTGGGTTCAGTCAAGGTCAGTCTGGTTTGGCTGAGGGTTGAGATTTCAAAGGCATCAAGTCCTTTCCTGTTTAAACAGGGCATCTGGAAATTCTCCAGATATATACCAGTGAGGGCAGTGCTATGTTAAACCAGATTAGACAACCTGAGCTGCCTGCAGGCACTCATCTTAGGAAGAGATGTGCACCAGAGCAAGGGTTCACTGATGCAGTTACTCACTGAGCAATACAGAGGATTTTATCAAACCCTTCAGCTTTTGGTTCTTTCCTTTGTAGATCAGGTTATCCATTTCAGTAAATGAACCAAACGCTTACACGAGGCTGCTAGAGGCACTCATTCAAAAAGAGTAAGAGCCATTCGATGCACCAAACAGTTTATAGTCTAAATGACAGAAAGCCACCTCCCTACGCAGGACTCCCCTTGAGGACAGATCATGCCTGGCTTCCTCAGCTGGTCGTCACTTTCTACTGAGAACTACATCTCCAAAGCCTTTGTACAGACATACAATCAACTCATTTTCCAAAGATGGGTTGTGTCCAAGCATATGAGGTTCTTCAAGCATGAAATTCCACTTGACCCTATTAAGGCTTTCTCAGCATCAGATATGTACACCACAGAGTGGATAATGTTCATAACTCATTTCACATTACCCCCGGGTAGTGCCAGTGAAGAAAACCTGTCTAGTCTAATGCAATCAAAGCTGTGAATATGAGGAAATTGAAACATCTGGCTGGGTTTCTCCGCTATGCCCCAGGAGGTGTGACATGAGAGATTCAGGTCAGAAAGAGGGGGGACAAAGGCATCTGTCCAGGGATGTGTGTGCTGCAGAAGACAGATATCCCAGCAAAGTTGCCAGCAGCACCAGGGTGCATTGGCCGGGCAGGTCACCTCAGCTAATTTCTTATACCTGCACAGAAGTTCAAAGGTGCAACTGCAGTTCATGCAAACTTGCCTGAGCTAACCTGAGAGCGGGGCACCTGAGCACAAAAAACTCTGATGCTGTAGGCAGGTGGAGCTTGTCTGGCTAGTTGCATGAATACTGGAATGCACTCAAATGGTATGGTGGTACAGGGAGGTAAAGTGGACAGATTGGGGTGGGTGCTGAGTGCTGAGGTAGACCCAAGGGCAGGGGCTTGTTCTCTGTCTTCTTTGTTTGCTAGGGTTGTGGGTAGGATCACAGCCATGCAGAGCCTCTGCAGCAAGTGACTCTACAGCTCCACTTGCAGTTTAATATATGCATATGTGAGGGATGTCTCTCCAGACAATTATCCTCAATGTGAACAAAAAAAGCCATTGCTTTGGGCAGCTGTTTTCCTTGTGGCAAAACAGCTGTGGCCTTGTGCCTCCTTTACCTGTGCCAAGGGGTGGCTGAGGGTGGCAGCTGTGGGCAGGGATATCCTGCTGCCTGTCCCCAAGCTCTTTCAGCACTGTGATGGGAGAGCAGTGAGCACAGTCTGCAAGGCTGTCCCCTTTCTGTCCTTCTTCAGTCCTCTCCTTCACTCTACCCACGACAGGCACAGCCAGGTTCCAGCTCTGAAGCCAGAAGGCATGAAATAAGATTTTGTGTGCACACAAAGTACCTTGAGCCAGCACAGAACTGTCCAAGGGCACTCCAGTCTTGCCTGTCGTGGTGCTTCAGCCCAGGAGAACCGCCCCTCAACTGTATGTCCAATAGAAGTGGCTGAGATTTCTAATTTCATTTTCTCCACATTTCTTATTTTGTCCATCTTAAGATCAGCTTAAGAGAGAGACAGTTTTTCTATCAAAAAGTTCAGCTACTAGAAAATCAGCTACTAGAGAAATAAAATTAACTTAAGCATTATTATTTAAGCATTATTCAGGCACTGGAACAGGTTGCCCAGAGATGTTGTGGATGCCCCATCCCTGGATGTCTTCAAGGCCAGGCTGGATGTGGCTTTGAGCAACCTGGTCTAGTGCAAGGTGTCCCTGCCCATGGCAGGGAGGTTGGAACTAGATGATCTTTAAGGTCCCTTCCAACCCTAACCATTCTATGATTCTATGATTATTAATTTAAGCATAAAAATGAGAATTAAGAAGGTACGTGTGTGTAAATAAAAGTCCGCTATGAAATGCAGAGCTTTGTTGAATGCATCTCTGAAAGAAATGAAAGAAGGCATATGTCTTCTTTCCTCCTTGTCCCTGTTTGCAGGCTACTGGAATTCAGAATTAACTTCTGGTCAAGAACCTCATATGCACATAATGTCTTATCTCCCCTATAGTCTCGCAATTAGTCTAGAGGCTATGAGGCTGATGTACTACTCCTCATGCTCCAGCACTCTGCTGATGCTGGGAAGAAGAGACCACGAAGGCATGTTTACATCCTTTTGGAAACTGGTAGCATTACACTTAAAAATTTACTATGCTTTTATTTAATACCTAAACTCTAAGCTTGGTCTTGGTCCCTCAGCTTTGCAGTGCTGGGGCCCAGTGCAGGTGAGAGGGTCTTCAGGCTTGTTTCTCACTTATAGGAACAGTTATTTTGTTGGAAGTCTCCAGGACACACTGCACATGCCTGTCAGGGATGTTTTTGCTTATGCTGGACAATTCTGCTCATGCTCTTGTGGATTTTATCCTTTATGTTCATAAATATTTTCAGATCCTTTGATTAAAATTGTTTTATACAAGTTGCAGAGTATTATGCTTTCACTGTTGTTTTTCTTAAAGCACAAGGCATTACTCTGTCTGCAAACACTGAAACATAGAGCACTGTCATTTCCTTCTCCAAAATTAGGTATTTTTGCCAGAGCTTCAACTGTTGTGATAGAATTAGATCCTTTTGAAACCATTGAAACTTACTGTATGCCTTGAAAAGGAGGGGGAAGAGGAGCAAGAATGGTGTTATCATCCTTCAACTTTTAAAAACCAATATAATTTTTATTGGTGTCTTCTAAAATGATGCTTTAGCAGGGATTGATGACTGGATATTTCTAGTCCTACATTATTTAGCTCAGTAAGTTTTAGTACAGAAGAGATGGCAAACTTGGTCTTGCACAAGAATCACAATGAACAGACTAGAAAATAAATACTTTGTAAACATCTCCCTCCCCCAAGTGTCAGGGAATAATACTTTTACCATTATTGTTCATCAGAAGTCACATTAGCTTAGATGAATGTGATGACGTAGCTGTATTGCCTTAATTAAAGCATTTAAAATGTTTATTTGCAGAGTGCCAGTGTGCCTGGTGTGTCTGGAAAGAATAAAAACTGGCTTTCCATAAAGGATGCTTTTTTTGAAGAATGTTTATAGCCCGCTCCCCAGGTAACTTCCTTTCTGAACACATCCATTTTTTTCAGCTACCACTGGCCATTTGCCATGCTGATTGATAACAGCACCAAACCAAATAGTTATTTAACCATTAAAAAAAAAGCGCCTTTCAAAACAAGCCTTTAAGACTGGCTCACTGTATGAGTAGGGAGTTGGATTATTCTGGGCTGTCCGAACCAAAATTAACCTGCTTTTTTCTGTATCAGGGAGGACATAACGGATGGCTCTCAGGCTGGCAGATTACTCCTGCCTGTCTGCCCAAAGTTACTCCTTCAAATCTGGGCCAAGCTGACACAGCTTGAAAGTTCCCCTCAGGCAACATTCAGGACCATATTTGATGATTTTTGGGCTCAGTCCTAGCCTCCCTGGGCATGTGTTCACACAACAAAAATATGCTCCCCTTCCCTGACTTGACACTAATTGCTCAGCCAAGAAGTGAAAGATTCTGACTCTTGACTGAAGTGCGTACTTGAAGCCATCATTCTTAACCACAAATATCAGAGGCAGGTAACATATACTTGGTTACACTTTAAGTACAGAAGTATACTTTAAACGTGTGTTGAGGCGCTGTTCTGAAGCAGGGTACTTTCTGGGTCCAGACTGCGACCTGTCATTTCTTGCTTAGAGCTCACTTGTCGAAAATTGTGAGACAACACGTGAGATCATCCACAGCATCCGTTACTTTTCTATACCATTGGGAACGATGGGAAATCCAGGGTCATCAGTGAGGCACTTTTTGAAACAGGTACCATTCCCTTTTATCCTCCCTGCATCTCCTTGGGTATTTCTCTTGTTTCCCCTCCCCTTACATTAGCTAACTGGAGCCTTGGGACCTCTACATAATGTCTGGATGCAAACAAATCCCAAAACATACAAACAGAAAGCTAGCTCTTCAAAGACAACTGGTCAGCCCCATGATGCGTGATCACTAGCTCCAGCACGAAGAGGGGTGAGTGCAAGAACCCATGCCTGGAGAAACGGGTTTAAAATATTTTTTTAAATTAATTTTTAAACTTTAACTCTTTGTTTTTAGACTGTCTGTGGTTTTTGACATGTACATTTGACTATCCTGAGCTGCATGTGTGTTCTTGAGTGCTCTGTATGAGGGATGTGTTTTTATTACTGACCACCTCCCTAATCTTCTGCTCTCCAGCTTTCTTCAGTAGAGAGTTTCTATTTTCTTTCTTGTCCTTAGGAGAAATGTCAGCAGAATAAGTCCAAGAGGCAAATCCTTGGGATCCTCCCTGCAAGTACATATTTTTTGTGACGATTTTTCAACTACAAATAGTTACTTCAAATTACTAAGCCAAAACCTGACAGCCTGTTTTTAATACATTGTGTTTACTGTGTTGATCTTGTATTATTTGATCTCCTTTATCAAGACTACCAAGTCAAATAATACACTACGGAAAGCTAAGTACATTAACCTTCTTACTGAAACCTGCATTTTTCTTAAGAAAAGTAACAGCTGCTTGAAAAGATCTGCTTTTTGCATCAAACCATGTTGTTTGACATCACACCACCTTTCATCACTTTTTATAGCTGCGTCCTGTATCAGCCGCTTTGTTATTTTCCCCTGGTTTCACACCAGGCTGAGAAGTCTACAATTATCTGGGTCATCTCATTTATCCCTCTTAAATATTGATGCTAAATATTTAATATTAAATATTGATACTAATGGGTGAAATGTAGAATTGATGCCTATACCAGATTTCTGGCCCTAAAGCAGGCCAGGCAAGCTCTCAGCCCTTGCTGTGGGGCTCCTGGCAAAGAGCTGGGGACCCACATGGCCGAAGAAGGCATGTACTTGAACGAGAACCTGCCTACAGTGTATAAACCCCTCTGTCATTGTTAAACATTCCAATTCATGCTCATGTTTTGTTTTGACAGGGTTTGAAAACTATTTAGGAGTCATAACAATGGCATCATTAGTCCCAGGTGAGTCCGTGGTTGTCTGTAGCATGTCACGGTTTCAGGCACTTCTACTGAAATCTGGAGCACAAGGCAGACTCCCTTCTGACCAGCGTCCCTGGGTGACAAATGTAGGGCTATTCATCAGTGGCATTAGCAGACTTCTCACAAGAGAAGTAGCTGTAGTTATGTCTGTTTGGGAAATGAAATCAGATCCCATAGGCAGTATATGTGAATGGAAAATAGACAAGGGGTTTGTTCTAAGGTTTTCTCCTTTTGTATTTTCAAGGGGGTGTGTGTGTGAAGCATTCAGCATCACCAAACAGGTGGGCTTTACTTCCTTGCCCTGTTTCTATTCATACATTTTTACTCGGGTTGCTTTTTCAGGGGCTATCCTACTTGTTAGCCAAATTAAGGCAGTCCTGAATTGAAAGGTCTGCTATCACCAAGTTGACCTTTATCAGCCAGTTGTATTACTCTATTACTTTAATTCTTCACACGACCTCTTGCTCTTGCATGGCAGCCTTCTAGTATGTGGATGCTTTGTAGTGGGAAGGTGCCAAGAGAGGAAGAAAAAAATTGCCACCCACCTAGAATGTGAATCATGAAAAGCTTTCCTGGAGATGTCCATTCTTAATTTCCTGTGATCTATCTGTTAGCAGGATTGCTGGTGAAAAGCCAATATGATCTGTGTTGCTGTTTCAAAACAAATGTCTCTTTATCTGGTAAGGTTATGTATTCTTTCAGCTTTCCAGGCAATTCTACCAGGAAAGAAAAGAAAAAATCAAATGGTATTCTTCTCTTATTGGCTTTTTTTTTTCTTTCATATTATTTTCCTCACTGTTGGAAGCAGAAATGATTAAAAAATACTTAACATTTGCAAAATAATAGTAATAATAATATTATATAGAGATATCTTTGTCTGTAAATCAGTGGTGGCAGTCAACCTGGAGTCCAAGCAAAAAAATGTGCAAATAGCTTTATAGAAAATCAATGTGCATTTGTAAGTGTGGGTTGTTTTTTAAATCCTTTGTGGTCATTGCTGGTTTTGTAGTGATGACACTTGCAGGGAACGCTACGGCTTTGTTTCCAAGAGTTAGTCTTAAAGTGCTAGAGCAGGTAACTGAATTTCCTCCCTAGTTTCTTCTTCTACCTGCCCAAACTGGCATCATGCTCAAGTAAAAGGAAGCTGTGTGGCAAATGCTTTTGTTGTTTACAGTATTGCCTATGGTACAGACAAGTTAGCAACAAGTAGGACATCATTCCCTGGGCATGGCTGGCAATCACCTCCCTGTGCCTGGTGGAGTATTGCCCTAGAGGAGGACATAATGTAAAGCAGGAGGGTGAGAAGAAGCCTGGTGCTTGGCTGTCCTGCTCAGGACACTTGCTCTGTTTCCATGCATGGAACACTTCTGACGCCTTGGTGGTGACTCGTTTTCCAGCAGCAGTTTAAGACATTAGTGTCTCTGGTGACTTGCCCTCTGCACGAGAGAAAAATAAACTTGTGTCTCAGCTAGTCCAATGAGTGTAAGCCTAAATTGGTGACAAAGGCTCACTTGCATAAAACAATGGGTTTGAGGGGGCCAGCTAAGATGTTGGCATATGAACTTCCCTCTGACCCTGGCAGAGCCAGCAGCCTCCTGTAAAGGGGTGTCAGCTGCTAGTGGAGGTAGCAAGGCTGTTAAACCGCTGAAGCTATGTGTGTGAGTCACCATTCCCAGCTGAAGGTCCTATTAATTAGCTCCAGGTGTCACAAGAGCAATTTAGGGATCACTCAACTGAGTGAGTCTTCAAAGGCCATAGGATGTTCCTGATATTGTAGCTCCTCAGACTGGATCTTTTAAGACAATATAGGTTAGTGGTGGGGTTTTTTTTTGTTTGTTTGTTTTTTTTTATTGTTTCATGTTTGTATATGTCAACTGTCTGTTGGACAACTGTTTTCTAGTAGTTTCCATTTCTGTCTGTGTTGGCTTCTGGTATGCGCTCAACAAAATGTGTCCAGGCCTGGGGTCAGAACAGAAGCAACGTCTGTTAATGTGCTGTGGTCCAAATCTGACTGGCTTTAAATTTTTCACAATGTCCTGTTTCTGTTTTCCATTTCTTCCTGTCCAAAACTCATCCTTCTTCTCCTTCAGCCCTCCCTAAGTTCTCCATGACTTTCTCAGTAGCTTTAGTTTTTAGCTTATACAATCTGGTGGACTTTCAAGGTTGTTTTTCCTTAATCAGGATCCCTCTGTATTGTTATTCCATCCATGTGTACACTATAAACTTTAGGTGGCCTTTCCCTATGCACATCTATCAGCTACATGTGAATCTCTGGAAATGGTAAATCACAGAATTGCTGTAATCAGGTCTGTGTGCTCTGCAGAGTTGCCAGTGATCAAGCCCGGCTAAGGTGCATTTTTAGAAACTGAGTAATAGAAGCTGAATAAAAAATATTTCATCTGGGGATTGCTGTAATGGTCTGTCAAGAAAAAGGACTATTCTAACCTTTCTAAAAAATATGAAAAGACTGTCCATCTTATGACTGGAGACTAAAACAGGCAATGTTGCTCTTATCTGACTTTGATTATTTAAGAAGTTTTACATATAGGCCATACACTTAGTTTATGTGTTATGCATAGAAATGCTATCTTAAGTTATGACCTACTGATGTGTTAAAACAAGACTGAATTAAAAAGAAAAGCAAAAAGTTTACTATAATCAAATAAACTTGGGTTGTCCTTGGTCACTTAGTGTCTGAATAATTTTATATATAAAGTGGTAGCACAATGTGGGCATAGTGAAGGCTTTTTGTATCATTTCTGAGAATGGTAAAAAACCATTATTCTTCACCTAGCATGTGAAACATAAAATACATTCTCTATTGTTAATTATGTTCTGTGTTCAGCATGTTGACTGAAAAGCCCCCATCACATATGCTGCTATATGAAGAAAGGATTCTTTAAGATTACATTCTTTATGTTCAGAAACCACTCTATCAGTAAAAGAAATTTCTGAAAAGACAAGGGAATGAAAGAGAAAACAAACTGAGACATACTAATTTGAATGTTATGCTTGAATCTGTCATGGTTTCAGCTGGGGTAGAGTTAATTTTCTTCCTAGTAGCTGGTATAGTGCTGTGGTTTGGATTTAGGATGAGAATAGTGTTGATAACACACTGATGTTTGAGTTGTTGCTAAGCTATTCTTACACTAATTCCTTTTCAACTTCTCATACTGCACTGCCATCTTGAAAGTTGGGGTGGGGGGCGCAAGAGCCTGGGAAGAGGCACAGCCAGGACAGCTGACTCAAACTGGCCAAAGTGGTATTCCATACTATATGATGTCATGCTCAATATATAAACTACAAAGAAAGCTGGCTGGGAATATTGTTTGGCAGCTGGTGAGTAGTTGCATTGTGCATCACTTAATTTGTGTATTCTTTTATCATTATTATGATTATTTTCCCTTCCTTTTCTGTCCTGTTAAACTGTCTTTACCTCAAACCACAAATCTTACTTCCCCACTCCCCCTCAGTTCTCTTACCCATCCCACTGCGGGAGTGAGTGAATGGCTGTGTGTTGTTTACTGTCTGCCAGGTTAAACCACAACAGAATCCTATTCTAGCTGCTTATGAAATACCAGTTTTCCAAACGGAAAAATGCTAGAGAAAGTGTTCATGCTCTGCTGTCAGAGATACCACAGCTCTTTAGCTTGTCTTCTCAAAGAGGAATGAATTATGGACAGCTGACTTGGATACCACAATGAGGAGCATGGCACAGAAAACCAGGGAAGAAGAAACCTACCAAATAAAAGGTGAATTTAATCTAAGAGGTCCTTCAGGGCATACACAAAATGAGATGAAAAGCTTCACATAATGTGGGTATTTTTAGTGCAGAGGGAGGAAAAAAATGTTTCTCACTCGATTACTGTACTGGAATGAACCACTGCTAAGGGTTCAGTTGATGGTACTGTCACTACTGCTTCACCAAGCTACAAACCTTTCGAAAGCTCCTTTGTGGTTAAGATATTGAATCCCATCTAATAATCAGCAGGATTTTGGTTATATCTGTTCTACATGATACAATTACTTGAGCTAGCGGTAAATTGGGTAGATAAAATACCAGAAATAGGTGAGCTGCAAAAACATGGCATATGTGGAGAGCTACTTAATCCCACTGGACAAACAAAATTGTGCTGGTTTTATGCAAGTTAGCTGCTCTCTAGACATACCTGTAACCTCTGAAACCACTTAGTTCTTCTGCAAGTTTTACCACTACACTCATCAGTCATTTTATATGCTTTAGAAAGCCACACAATGACTGTTTAATTATGCAAAGTGAAGGTATAATTAAATTTCACTGGAACTGTGGGGATTTGAATACGATGAAATAAAATGGGTTTAGTTTTACAGGCTCAGTGTGCGACAGAGGAATCTCAAAGCCTTTTGGTTTTCTTTTTCCGTATCTGTAATTCTCTCTTGGGGAATGGAGAGTTGGAGCCCAAGGTGGCTTTCCGTCTTTGTGACAGGCAGTGTAGATGTACACTTGTAAAAGTTAGATGTTGCCAAGCACAACTCAAAGATGAGATTTGTTTTTCTCTAGGAAAGCTGCCAGCACTGTTAATATGTACATCTGGAAGTTCTTGAAACCTGGTAATGAGGACAGTGGTAAAAGCCAAATAAAGAGTCAAAATAAGCAGATCTGTAATGCAACTTTCAGAAAAAATAGCATGAAACTGGGTGCCTAGGCATGTGGCCTGAGTGTATAATACTGCCTCTTCACAACTATAAGAGTTGCAAGCTCAGCTGTTCTGGAAAATCAGGCTGCTTGCTTAAAAATGGATGTAAGAATTTGGCTTTTTTCCCGATATTTGGAGCTTATAATCTTCCTCCTTCAGCCTTCTAATGGTAGATCTGGCTAAGTACCTTCTGTGTACCGGCTGGGTTTCTTAGAGAAGACAAATTGAAAACATAATGGGTTTAAAATCCAAATTAATTATTAGTTGAAATATTGTTGCTTTTCAACCGATGGAGCAGAGACTGAGGAGGGAAAGATGGCTGAGAGGGAAGGAAAATGTGGTGGAAATGCAGAACTCCTTGTCTAAGTCAGGCTGTCCTGAACGGTGCTTAGTGATGGTGGGCTGGTAGTGCTGGCTTTTGTCTGTCTTCAGCTACGATGCTATAATCTTTAAGGATGAACAGAGAAGAGGGGAGGTGTTTCCTATATGTGCGGATCAGAGTCCAAGATCTGTCTGTGCATGGTTGCCTACTACTGCAGGTGTATTGTACAATGATATAAAACATGCAAATTGCTTTCCATAGATGTGAAAACAAATTAATAACTCACATAATGACTTTAATTTCTTACAGCTCTCTCCGATGTTGAATCTGAAATTTTCAACCTTGTGTCTGGTTGAGCTGCACTTTTTTTGTTCACTTTAAAGAAAGTTTAAATGTAATATGGCCATTTCCAGAGTGTGCCTAAGTGGAAGAATCGCTGTGTTTGTTTCAGTTTCCCTCTCGTGTGCATGTGTTCTCACTCTTGTGTTTGTTGTGTTTGGGTTTTTGAGTAGGTGTGTGTTTTGTGTTTGTTGGGGAGGCTTTTTTTCTGGTGTGTGGTTTCCTGGTGGGTCTTCCTCAGTGGTCATTGCCACAATGTCTCTCTGTTTCACAGACACCTGTCAATCCAAATCTGTTTGTAAAAGGTGACTGAAATTTGCAACAGTATCATCATGCAAGAGATGAAAGCAAAGTGGCATTTCCTTATGGTTGTGGTTTACCTGTAGAGTGTAAATAATGTAGCACAGGATTTTAGAATTACTGAAATTTTGTATTGTCACTTATGAATTGGCCAGAAGTTGTACACGCACTAATCTGCACAGATTTTGGTGACTGGTGGATGTGTAAAATGACTCTAAAATGCACATTAGAAGTGGAAGAGGAAATTTTTTCAATTTGCATAGCAAGCAATGATATAGCAGGAAAATCAATGCTGCTTTCTGTCCTGCAACTTCTAGTGAGAGGCTTTGGTTACCAATCAGCCCTGTGTGCAGTGGGTGGATGACTGTATTCCTTTACAGTGTTTTCATCTGGTTTTCTGGCACACAGTCTATTCTAGATGCTTTTCTTAGCATCCTTGCAGTGGGGAAAGGAGGAAATCCTAATGGGTTCAATTGAATTCAGTATTTGATACTATAGTCCTACTCTGATCTTTAACGCTTACACCTCTATACACTCACACACTTTCCTTCACACCTGCCTTGGGGTTTTTTTTTGCTCTTTGTCTGAATATCTTGAATAACTGCTGAATTGAACATTTTAAATTACCTCTGTCACCTTGCCAGTTGCTACGCAGTTCCTTCACCTTTTTGAAAATCTGATGTTATCGCTTAACTTGAGCTAGCATATACAATAAAAATGGTGATATTTTTCTGCCATATGATTAAACTTTGAACAAAACTCTCTGGGGCTTGTGTATGCATGAGATTTCCTGCAGGGAGCTCATGGTCAAGCTTGCAGATGACTAAATTGATTTGTTTTCAGAAGTGCTGAATGGGTAGATAGCAAGAGTACCCACCTTGCTCTTGCTTGTCTGATTTTTTTTTTTTTAATGTTATTTTTAATATTTTCATCTCTCTGCGCAAGCTCACACAGGGTGACCTCATAAAAGTATTATCTTTCATTGTCTACTAAGGAAATCACTTGGCTTGAAGAGTTGTGGTATTTAAGAAGGATTATATTTAACTGAGGTTCTACAGGAGAATAATAATAAAAAAAAAAATAAAAGACTTACAGGCTATTCAACTTGTGTTGAATAAAGTGTAATAAAAATGATTTATCAGGAACTGGTGTTTTTTCATACTGCCAAATATCTGTTTGGTACACTGTTGTCCATCTGTGCAGGCCTGTTGCTCTTGAAGTTTCCTAGTAAAATGAACAGGATGTTTTTGCCCCCAAAATGAGTATTCTGATGAAATCCGCAGACTGGCATAGATGGGGGAGTTGATTTTGCCTTGTTCCTTTCCCACAGGCATTGTTCCAGCACCCTTGTTTTTCTTGTGGTGGGTGGATGGGGGTTGTGTTACAACACACGAAAGGAGAAAGATGGTTTTTGGTAGTGCTGGCTATGGAGAGAGGTCGGAGGAACTCTTTAGTACTGGAGAAGTGTGACAGAGGTGGAGGGGACCTGAACATTTTATGGTTTTCATTGTAAGTGTCTTACAGGGAGGAAGCCAAAATCAGAAGTGGGCAGGGTACCTGCTTCTTTCCATCCTCTCAAAGGAAGAGGAAAAATCAATGATAAACTCTGGTACGTACGCTTACAGCCTACAAACTGAGATGTTCAACGATGTGAAAGCACATCTTTGTACAAAGACAGAATGCATTTCTGGTTTGGTTGGTCTGTGGTTACCACTAAAGGCTTTATACTAATGCTGTTACTGGGGGCAGCTGCATTATAACACTACTTACTTATTTACTTACTGTAGTGACAGTTACATTTCATTTAGTAGCTGCTGAAACCAAGGCTATTCAGCAAGGGAAAAATGTGATAACACTTCAGTGAGGTTTTCTTCTGCAATATTAAGTTATTAATATTTTTTGTACAGGAACAAATTTTTTTCTGCTGCTATTTTCAACTTTTATCTGTAGTATTATCAAATAAATGCAGTAGCCACTAGTTAGAAATGTCAAATACACTTTATTGCATTTGATTTGCTTGTACGTGTACCTGTTCTAGATATATAACCAGCTTTGTAAAACCTAAACTCATGAAAGTCATTATTATGATAGAAACAACCCACACCATGTTCTGAACACTTCCAGCTTTTCTTAATTCCTTTTCACGTAATGAGGGATTAGCCTCTGGGCAGAGGGAGGAGAAAACCCTAGTGCAGTGTACAAATGATTTAGGAAACTCTTGACACATGCAGAAAATGGTATCTGCTCTGGAAGGCTTATTGATTGCTTTTAAATTTTAACTAAGCATTTGATGGGGAAAGGGCAAACTCTACCTTGGAGGATACCAATTTGAGGCTCAGGTTAGTGCAAATGTGACCAGAATGTCTGTGGCTTTAGGGTCTTTATTCTGCTGTTATTCACCCAAGGTTTTTGGTGTAGTCATTTCTGTTTTGCTGGAAAACAGATCAGTCATAGAATCATATGGTTTGGGTTGGAAGGGACCTTAAAGACCATCTAGTTCCAACCCCCCTGCCATGGGCAGGGACACCTTCCACTAGACCAGGTTGCTCAGAGCCTCATCCAGCCTGGCCTTGAACACTTCCAGGGATGGGGCATCCACAGCTTCTCTGGGCAACCTGTTCCAGTGCTTCACGACCCACTCCACAAAGAACTTCTTCCCGATCATCTAATCTAAACCTCCCCACTTTCAATTTAAACCCATTACCCCTTGTTCTGTCACTACATGCCCTTGTAAAAAGTCCACCCCCAGCATGGCACCCCCTCCTCATTGGCTCCTCTTGGAGAAGGAAGTTATCATCAATGCATTCCAGGAACCTCCTGTCTTGCTTGTGCCCTGTGTGTTGTCCCTCCAACAGATATCGGGGTGGTTGAAGTCCCCTATGAGGACCAGGGTTTGTGACCGTGAGGCTGTTGCTATCTGTCTGTAGACAGCCTCATCCGCTTGCTCATCCTGCCCAGGTGGCCTGTAGCAAACTCCTACTACAGTATCCCCTCTCCCTGCCCTCCCTTGAATCCTGACCCCTAAGTCATATCTGGGGTGTGGGCTGTGGTATGCGGTTTTTGGGGGTGTGTGAGTGTTTTTGGTGGGGTGGTGTTTGTTCTTTGTGGGTTTTTTTTTTTTGGTTGGTTTATTTGTTTTGTTTTTTGTGGTAGTGACTTAAGCAGCTGTAACTGGAAGTCCTAGGCTTGGTTTCTGCTCACAGCCCTGCTCTCGTGAGTAGATCCAATACATTTGGTCACCAGTGTAAAAATATGTTTTTGCCTGGGTTGCATTCAGCCTGGCCAGGACAGTCTGTAATGAAGTAGTATCACGAAATGGAGGGGATAAATAGTGGTTTAGGCTGCTTAAAATCTCAGTGTCAAAAATATTAGGGAAAAAGCTAATATTTTTAATATGAATTTGTGAGAAGCGTGACTTAACAGAATTCGATGGCAAAGTCCACTCTACTACTTACTCAACATAGAAAAGCATACTCAAGCAAAATCAAATTAGGAATGGATTAAAATGGTTTATACGAATTAAAAATAATTTACAGAGTCAGGGGACTGAAGTCAGGATTGTGTTGTTGTGATATGAACTAGGGAAAAGGGGCAAGGAAATTCCTCCTGTTGGGTCATGGGGTTCAGAGTGGACCCCCTTGCTGTCTAAACTCCTTGAAAGAGAAGTCTAGGCGCATCTGAATCCACTCCTAGTCCCAGACCTGGTCAACAGTTTATGTGTAAGGAAGTGAGAAAAGGCATCACAGTGAGTTGGGTTTTGTGCTTTATGTAAAACTTTGGGACAGCAACAATTAGTGCAGTAACTTAATCAAAGACTGACTTAACAAAGTTATCAACGTAAAGTTGTATGCATACACTCACACAGACATATAGATATATAGGTATCTGTTACAACTTCTCCCTGAGTTTAGTGAAAATATTCATGTAGAATGCCAGTGCGTGTCTCAGTGGGTGAAGAGTTGAGCCTTGAGGTTTTAGTCCCATGTTGCATTGACAGTTCTCTGATTCCTCAGACTGGAGAATTTGTGAACTCTGAGAGGCGTCCCACTCAGAGGGAGATGCTGGGCACAGGAGAGCTCGAAGGGTCATCCTTGGAACCGCTATTTATAGGGTCATAAGATAACTGACTTTAGGCATAAGTAAATTTCCATCCTGGCCATGATTTTTGTAGGTTATTACTGGAATTCCCAGAATTTTAGTAGTGTTGGTACCGATCTATCTGAGTTGCATAAAGGTTCAGGGCTGCCAGGGGATGAATTGCTTCACTCTCATCCCCCACTGTAACCAGGCAACTGACCCCTAGTATGGCCATTCCCCACCTTGGCAGTGCAGGAGTGTTTTGATATGATCAAGGGATGCTTAACCACCAAACTCCCTGCACAATGGCTGAGGTTTGACAGGAAACTCTAAGACCGTAGAGCAGTCCAGGAGCAGAGAGGGGAAGAAATGCACCACCACAAGTGGCCAGGCATGTGCTTGCGTGGGCTTGTGGTGGCTGGCTCCAGACAGACCTGCTCACTGGTTGTGGCAAAGGTAACGGCACCATGGGCCAGTCTGCCCTTTGGAAAGAGTCCAGATTAGAGCGTAGACAATTCATTGTGTGTTTTCCCTGCTGCACAACAGGTTTGGCTGCTGCCTAGCAATTAATGACACTTACAGGAGGAGGTTGTTTGGTCCATTTCTGTGAATATGTCATATCCTTCACTTTAAAGCTGATACTAACTGCTGTATTTGTATTACACACTTTTTTTCCTCTCTCAGCTCCAGAGAACAGTTCCCATAACTTCTGGTGAACTAGCAAAAGTGGACTCTGTAGACACTAAGCAACCCTTTCAAGATGATAGATGCCATATGTATAATCAAATCCTGCCATAAGTTGCTAACAAAGGCTTTTCAGGCTTGCTCACTGTTGAGCCACGGCAGCTCTAAAAGGAAGTACCTTTATTTCAGGATTTGCTGCCTTTCATAAGAGGCAGAGTCGATACTTGCATTTTGCATATCAAAGGTCTGTGAAAAGCAGTGACATTTTTGTCTTCAGTATATATGACATCCGTAGGGCACCAGTAAAGTGACCAGAGTAAATACTGATGTGCTGCCTCAAGGTGTCCTCTCGCATCACACTTTGCATAAGATGTTACATACATGAAAAACATGTTACAGTTTTCATGTTACTGTCGTGAAGAAACAACTGCTATGTTTAACTGTATGTTTAATGTACATTAGTAACAGACATATGTTTAATGTGTTTAGCTGTAATTAACACTTTGAAATTTATATTATCTAGCTTTCTATAAAAGTTTATTTTTGTACAGCAGACTTAATGTTATATTCACAGAACTGGTCAGGAATTTTTCAACAAAATGAATGTCATTAAGTGGCAATTTGTTGAAACCAAAAGTTTCTTGGGGAATGCGGCATTTTCTATGAAAATAATTTTTCCAGAAAAGCTTTGACATGCCTTCAGTGTGGTTTCTGGTCTGAGGCAGAAAGAGATTGCTACCATGGGCTGTGGGAAACTGAAGGTACTGATAGGGGATGTGTCCTGTTTGGCAGAGCAGGGAGTCAGTCCTGGTGAATCTCATCACATTGGCTCAGTTACATCCCAATAGGGAATGCAGAAATCTTAAGTCTCAGAGATCCCATGTGAGTCTAATGACAGCAAAAATTTATGAAGTTTCTGCAAGTAGTAAAAACCCCATTTGAACTGCTTCTGTGTTTGCGGGATAACTGGCACCGGGTGCTGCATACAGAGCTCACTAGCAGTGCTGGGCACTTGCAACCTGTCTCTGACTGGGGAGGTCCTGGCTACTCCTTCCGCTCATCCGTGCTCGGGAAACCAAACCCAGTCTCTGTATGGACCTGCTGTCTGTGAGGGTGGTGGAGGGATAATTCTGTATGAGAGGGCTTCCTTCAGGCCAGGAGTCAGAGGTGGAATAAACATTGCTGGTTTTTGCCAGTCTCTTTGAAGATACTCGGGGGAAAAGCCCCTCCTCCACCAAAAACCTCATGCTCATTTAATTCCTTTTGAACATTGGATATCAAACACAAAATGCTGGGCCTGGTTGTCCTCACTCATGCTGGTTTCAAGGAGCATAAATTCACAGGAGCTGGTGAGGTTTGCCAAGCCCAGTTCTCTATCTAAAGGGTTATAGCATAAAGGGGTACTAGAACATCTTTCTTTGCTCCCCAGCTCATGATCTGTAAAAGGTCTCTACTGATTGCTGGCAGGCCCCAAGGGAGGGTTGCGTTCAGGGGTGGGTGGGACGAACAATCAAGGATGCTTGTGAGCCAAAATCGGACGAGGGGGAATGGACTCAAGCTGCGCCAGGGGAGGTTTAGATTGGATGTAAGGAAGAAGTTCTTCACCGAAAGGGTTATCACGCACTGGAACAGGCTGCCCAGGGAGGTGGTGGAGTCACCATCCCTGGATGTGTTTAAGAGACGGGTGGATGAGGTGCTGAGAGATATGGTTTAGTGGTGGACAGGTACGGTTGGACTGGATGATCTCTAAGGTCTTTTCCAACCTAGTGATTCTATGATTCTATGATTTTATGATCAGGTGAAGCAAGCTTGTGCTTGCAGGGAGTTAGTGACAGAGATGGTCTAATTTGCCTTGAGTGCATATATGTGCTTTCTTTATTTTCTAACACAAAAAGCTGGCAAATTCTTGCTTGCCCCATCTCCTCCAAGGCAATGTTTTTCTGCCGCGGGGTCCAGTGGAGCCAGAACTTAAGTGTAGTTTGGCTGTCTGAGGTGTTCAGAAAGGTATTTGTTTCCTTCACCGGATCATGGAGATGGCGTTGCTGCTTTTCATGCTTGCTGAGCTTTCCTTTTCTGATATCTCAGGCACATAAAATAAATCTTAGTTATTTGGATCCCTGCGTCTTAGCTGTGCTCTGTGCAGCTGCTCTCGTATATGACAAAGGTAAAGAAAGCATCAGCATCTCACTTCTGGCTCCCCTACTTGTTGCAAAAGATCCAGTAAATCAGTGCTATATTCTCTGCTTGTATTGCATTTGATTTTTTTCTTTCCCCTTTTTTTAAATGAAGCTCTGAGCTCTGTATCTTTGAAATGAGATGCCATGGTTTCCATCATTACCTTCCCTGCATAGGGTCTGACTTTGAAACATACACTTTCACTATGTTGAAACCATCTGCTATGCGTGGGGAATTTGCAGTACGAGACGTAATATTTCTTTATAGCTATCTAGAAATGTGTTCAAGTAGCACAGTGTAATCAGGCATAAGATATAAATGCCTGTTCAATGCATGGACCTGCAGTAGGTCCATTTTCACATCACCTTGCATTGGCTTACATTATGTGGTATTTAATTTCATTTCAGGTTTTGTTTGCTGGTCTCATACAGGACCTGCTGTTGTTATCAGCTTAGATGCATGTGTTTTTAATGACAGTGTTCTGAGATTCAGGTATCATTAAATTTACATGAACTGGGCAGATACAGTTGAATTTATGTGAACTGGACAATGAATGTGATATAAGCTGCCTTGCATTTACTGGACAGTAAAAGCCTACATGTAGGTACATACTGTAGGGTAGTAAATGCACTGTAAATCCACACTTAACTTCCCAGGTGGTACCTGTTTGTGGAGCCATATCTAAGGGTTGTCAGTATTTAGAATAGTATTAGTTATAGTTCTTTTCAAAAATCCACAGAATTTGCAGGGTGGTTGTATACTCTTTCCTCCCCCCCCCTTTTCCCCCCAATTGCTATCTATCTTTAAAGGATTCTGGTTTTTTTCTTTCTTTTTTTCCCAGCATGTCTCGCATACAAACCAGGGTGCATTCTTTTCATACAGTATTGAATTACACATCCACGGGCATCATACAAAATATTTCCTCCCCCAATAGTTGGTGGCAATTCTGTGCATTTTCAAGCCTCAGGTCCCTTTAAAATATTAGCTAATTCCTAGCCCATCATTTGTAGGTAAGTATAATCTGTGATTTGCAGAAGTTAAAATTGAGGCAAAGAGGTTAACTTGCTGCAGATGTCAGTGATATAGCAGTAAGGCATGAATTAATCATTGCAAGCATCCTTGTAGAACCACTAGTGCAGAATCCTGTTAGGCATCTGAAGTGTGGGGCTTCACAGCTCCGAAATCTTAGTTGCACCACTAATTTTCCTATCTTTCCCTCTGTGTTTTTCCTGTGTCCCTGTTGATGATTGTTCATTAATAGTGATGTATGCTAAGCTGTCTGAATATAAAAACTACTGATGTAAAGATGTGAGGACACCTTTTGCTCTCTTCCCTCCTTCCTGTTTCTGCTAGCCTAGTTGCAAATTATCAGTGTTGAAAGAAGTCATGAGGAAAGAAGGGAAAATGCATGATCTTCAGATGCTAGAAACCTGATAAGCTTCTAATGTCCTTTTCCTTCCTGGCAGGCTGTATGGGACCAGAAACCTGTTTTGAACACACTATTTCTAGTTTTATTAAGTGCTGTTGGCTGGGAAAAAGACTGTTGAGGCCAAAATAATGGTTATAAAATATGCTTTATCTCTATTTTTGTTCTAGCTGGTAGTGTCCTGAAAATGTCTGTCTTGCATAGATCCTTGGAGGATCCCTGAAGAGGGAATGCTGCCATGCCTTTAAATTCCAGAAATATGTTTTTTTACCTCTTTCTCCAGACCCTTTAAATACACTTGGGTCTTCATTGGACCTAAGAAGGGTGAAGCACTATGATTACAATTTTCAAGGGATCTGTGACTTACAGTAATGCTGGCTGGGCCACAGCGTCACTCAGTCCTGCCTCTGTTGCGTCTCTTGGCTGTGAGCTGGTGTTACAGTTGGTGAAGGGAAGCTCAGGCACTCCAAATGCACTGCTGTTGAGGTTCCATGTGGGCAGCCTTTTGGGAAGGCAGTGCTGTGAACCTGATCATGGTTTCAAGCCCGTTTTGTGAAAGCTGTTGAAGGTGCACAGAAAATGTTTGGATGCTATTCTCCAGTGTCAAATTCAAATGGGTAACCTAGAGCCAGGAGGCTTTTATCTTCTTCTCCCTCTCACACCAGCTTTCCCTGCCCTGTAAGGATCCGCCTCTTCTGCCTCCCTCAGCTCCTGCCGAGCTGAGCCCTGGTACCTCAGGGAGGGTGCTACACGGCTTCTGGCAATGCAGCTTTTCCAAAGGCGAGCCCCAGACTGGAAAGTGCTGCACTGTGTGCACCCAAAAATTCTGGGCAATTTGCTCTAATGTTTTATGACAAAGGATATTACTGGATTATCTAAAATTATTTTGTAGCTCTTAGCTGTTTTTCTTTTTTCTTGTATTCCTAGTCAGCTGCTCAGTCTAGCAAGGTGGTTGGCCACAAAACCCTCACATACTGTTCAGCATAAATGCTAACAGTAGCCTGACTGACTGAAGTGTAACCATGTAGATATAAAGATGTTGCTGCCAAACACATGTGGCTTTCCCATCATGTGCCAAGAACTCCTTTACTCCTGTGGTGTCCTACAGCTAGAAGTAGGATGGACAAGTTGTAAGGGAAAAATGAGAGGGAACATAATATTATCCTTGTTGAACAAGATGGAACACTCTTGTTTACTCCTAGAGATATGTAGGATTACATTTAGTACTCTCATGAGAAGCGACCACTGAAGTCAATCCCACTTCGCCTAGAAAATGAACAAACTGTCTCTTGGTGACAAAGACCTTCTGACAGGTATCAAAGCAAGTGAAGCTTGCTGTGTCACACTTTGTGGAAAATAAAATTGGACTCATTCTATCAATCTTCTTCTGTAACCCTCTTTGTGGTGGTGTTTTTTTGTTTGTTTTTGTTTGTTTGTTTTTTTCCCTGCAGAACACACCAGAGGATGAGATTTTTATTGGATATATTTGTTTGCCATGTCAGCTAAGTGGAAAGCTTTATTTTGATGCTGTGGCTTGTTTCGAGCACCTGGTAGTGCTGCATTCAGCCAAGGCTTCCTTCTGAGCCCATGGGTGTGTGCATCACGTGCAGAAACTGCCTGTGGTTGCCAGACAGTGAAAACTCAACTGTTACTCCTGTCTCACCTGCATGACAGATTTATTTTCGTCTGCATGTTTACAGTGACTCTTGCTCATGTTCTGTCCTCTGTGGCACTGCAACTTCCACCTCCCCACTCTCCCCCCGCCCCCTATCCTGCTGCCAGTCTAACACAGGTGGTGCCCTGCTAATCAGGTTGCAAAATGGGCTAGTAAAATCGTTGATGCTGGTCAGAGGCTGCTGTTGGATTCCTTGGCTTTGTTCCCCCACTGAATAGTAGCTTGAATTTCTTGACCTCCGAAGATCCACTTTAGGCTCCACTTTCCTGCTCCCGAGCACTCCAGCGTTGTCATCTGGGTTGCTGCATCTCCTGCAGCCACTGGTGTGTTGTCCAGAGCATGGGTCCACCTTCCTCTGCCACTGCTCTGCTCCCCACAGCTCTGCTCCCCACGGCTCCCTGGGGAGTTGTGTGACTTGCAGGGTCTCCAGGAGGCTCACAAGTTCAGTTTCCCCTCTACTAGATTGGTGTATTTATGAGAAGTGAGGTAAACATGCCACGAAATGCTGCAGTGTTCACATGCAGTCTTAGTGGCTGGTCTGATGCTTTCCTTCCTCCCTGCCATTGTGTCCGAAATAATTCCAGTCTTCCTCCAGAGAGAGCCCTGCCTGGACCCCATCCTGGGGTTTGCAGGACATGCATGGGTGAAGCAATGTGTGGTGTTTTCTTGATGAAATTCTCTGGCTGGGTTTCGCTCTGGGGCATTTTTCCCAAGGTTACCCTGGAGTGATGGGGGGAGTCCTGACACTTGTGGGAAAGGGAGGTAAAATGAAAGCGAGGCAGTACTGATGGCTGCTTAACTGGGCTGTTTTACCAGCAGTGGCTTGTTTTTGCTCCCAGGGGACCAAAAGATAGACTCAGAACAAGGTCTGCTTTCAAATGCTCAGGTACAGGATGTTAAAATGGAGCCAAAATCCCTTCTAAATAGATCTCCCTGGCTTCCAATTTAAAGAACATCTGAGCTTTGAGAGTCGGTCACAACACAAACCCAGGCTGGTTACTGCAGTCTGATGCCAAAACCCACCGAAGCTTTACTTTCTTAAAAAAACAGCGTTTGGGATCTGTCACAGCCACTTTTGGCCAAACTGAAGATGCACTGGTGGTCTAGATAGCAGCACCATCACCTTCATAAGGGACTGTGAAGTGACCAGGTACCCAGTTTAAAACACTAGATAAAAATGAAACATCTTAAATAATTTAGAAGGAAGAGAGATTTGACTCCTTGTGTGCACTGATTCTTTGAAATAAAACCAATTCAAACCATTTTTTGAAGATTAAAGATGCTCATTTAACTCAGTACCTAGTCATTTAATGCCTGCTAGTGCATTAGGTGCACAGTGTTATGTTACAAATGATTATAGTCCTATTAGCAAACTTATTGTCCCAAGAAAGCCCCTTCTCCAAGAAATTTACCTTTATTTTGCTCTGTCCAGATTCTAGAGTTTCCAGTAAGATCCAGACAGTACTTTAGGTCTTATTTAAATCAACCTATTTGGTATTTGTCTGTCACTTTATTAACCCAAGTTCTTCCCCAAAAGTGCTGCCTGTGCATCCTGAAATACTTAGGACAGTGCCTGGGCTACCTGGTGCTGCCAACAGTAAATAACAACCCGGGTAATGGAATTGATTTCTGCTCAAGGAAGAGGAGTGAAGGAGTTAAAACTTCTCAGAAATGGACTGTAGATGGAACTGAACTGTGCCGGTGCCGAGCCTCTGAGATCTATTAGTTCTGACAACCTCAGTTATTCTGGTGCTTCTCATCATCTGTAAAGTTAACAAGAGCTGATAAGAGATGATGAGGCACCACACAGGTTTGTATTTCAGAACTCATAAATATTTCGCAATGCCATTTTTCTTACAATCAGATACATTAATTTGTCGATTGTAGATGTTGCTGAATGTTCACTTGGTGCAGGGATTTAACAAATGCATTGCAAGGATAAACATTTTAAAATCTGCAGATAGAAGCCATGGGTTGTGCTGTGTGCTCAGCTGTTACATGTTTTCAAATGCATGCTCTAGTTTTACTGAAATTGTTGATTTTTTTTTTTAGACCTGCTTTCTTCCATGAAAATATATTATGATTCATAGGCAACCCCATCCTCCAGCTGTATTTATACATTTTCTGGTGTGACTTCGTAATTTTATACTAGTGAGTCAGATACCTGAGGGTGAAATTAGTTTGAAACAAACCTTATTCTTGGCAGAACATTTTTTACGAGGGGATCAAACAAGCTAACATACAGTTTTCTCAGGCTGATGTCACCTGGAGATGCTTGCAACTCAGATTAAGTAAAGGTGCTCTTCGAAGCAAAAATATTCTATGAAATATAGTGTAGACAAACTCTCCAAAGTAGCAGTTATTCTTTCTGCTGCTATAATAAGATGGAGCACACAAATACCACTTGATTAACAGCTGCAGTATTAATTTCCCTTTTTGGTTGCTTGACTCACAGCAAGAATCATGTCAATGCAGCAGAGAAGCAATTAAATTGATTTTAATCTTTGTCAGAGAAGATAACATGCCTCTTTCTCTTCTCATTTAAATAATTAAAGTTTCAGTAGGTATTACTCCTGGCCTTAAAGAAATTGGTATCTTAATGTAATAGAATCCTTGTAATTATACACTTAATGGGTCTTAATAAGTTAATCATGGTTTTTCATTTAAAATGTTATTTTTTTACTTATTAAACTTTTATTTGCTTTGATGGTTATGCTTTTAAAAAGGTAGAAAATATTTTTAAAAAGTTTTAAAGCCTCACATATTTTTCTTTTTCTTTTTTTTTCATTTTCCTATGTGGCCTTTCAAATTCATTTTCAGTGGAATAGTCGGATTTCATAACATGCTTTAAAAACTCTTATCCAGTGAAGCTTTCTGTTACACTCCAGTTAATTATTTTGTTGAAAAAGCTACATATAATGAGGAAAAACAAATATTCTTTTATCTTTGTTGTAATGCAAACTCCAATGCAGCTGGAGTACAGCAAATATTTCTTTGCCCTCTTTGATCCAAGCTGTTAAGCAGTATTTGGGGTCCTCCAGGTTATTCCCATTAGGTGGAAAAAATGGCTGGTGGAGTCAGGTGTACCTTTGATGTGATGCTCTGTGTTTCCCAGAGTGCATGTAGAGCCTCTATCCCCACGCCCCGTAAGGAGACACTATCATGCCTTGCTTGCCTATTCAGGCAGCACTTTACCTCAAAATCTGCCTCTTGGTAATGATTTGACATAGCCAACTATGTTTATTTCTTTTATTTTTAATTTCTTTTCCCCCTCCATTTACAGCAGGATTGCCAGCAGTCTTTAATATAAAGTAAGAACAAGTAATATACTTGTTCTATCGCCGGGAGGGTCTTAACCTTTCTTGCCAAGAAAAAAACTGAGCCAACAGCAGACCACATTTCTCTCCACTTCATAATGAGCCACTTCACAGAGGAAAAGCCCTAGTAAAAAGCTAATTTGCCTTTTAATGGGGATAGATCCTCCAGTCTGTCCGGGGAGACCTGTGGCTCTTGGGCTGTGTCCCAGGGGTTCCCTGGCCCTTCCAGGTGCTAGAGCCAGCTCATGGTGCCACAAGCAGCTTTTACTCACCTAGGTGATGTGAGTACTGGCATGGAGCCGACTTCTGCCTTGGAGTTGCAACCCATGTCTCCTGTGGCTCTTCTGGTGGAGAGGCAAGGGGAAAGGCAAAAATATTGAGGATGAGCTACTTTGCAAGGTTTAATCCGAAGGACTCTAGAAATACTTGGGAAAGTGAAGACAGGTCCATCTGGTAATCTTTGCATTTTGAGAATTAAAACCACACAAAAAGAAATAGTGGCAGGTCATGTGAAGTCTCATTAGAAAGATTTGTGAAAGTATTTCTCTACAACAAATATACTTGGGATTCTATAAGCAGAAACTGAAAACTTATGTGCCTACTGCATGTATACGCAAAAGTTAACAAATCTCGACACTGATGTTTTCCCATATAATGGATTTGGTCATGTTCTCTGAGAATTCCCAGTTGCTCAGTGACGTCAGTGGAAAATATTTTGTTTGTGATTAGCATCATTCAACTTTCTGAGTTTGCACTGAAATCTGTTATACCCTATATATTTTCTTTTAAAGGGATTTTTTTGCAAGTATAATTTATAGTAGAGATGAACAACACCACACGTAAGCAGCAGGGAGCACACCAGCATCTGATTTATGTCCATACTCAAGAGCAGCATTCTATCTCTTATTTATTACTGTATCATTAGGGCTCTTGTTATGATTTGTTTTTTCTTTGTCTAGAAAAGTACTTCATATTTGCTCTCTTCTTTGAATAGATATAAAATCTTCTCTTCTAAAACACCTTGTTAACACTGTTGTGATTTGAAAGCTGTATTAAAGTGACAGATTTCTTTTTCCTTGGATTTCATTACAGGCAATGCTCAACAGAATCTGGGCAGGAGTCTGTAGACTTAACAGACAGTAAAACTACATGAGTGATGCTTGTGGGGCTTGTGCGTATTCCTCCATCCCAAAATACTGAGATGGTTCAAAAAAAAAAAAAGGCAGGAAAAGCAGAGGAAGGCACTTTTTTTGCAGTCTCTCAGCTTGGTTTTAATATTTCCACAAGTAAAGTTACTCAGTGGCATTGCTGGACTTGAGATTTACATTGCTTTGCTTGGAAAAGGCCTCCACATAACTTTTGATCTCTAGATATGGCTGTGTCTGATTTTAGGAATGCACACTCCAGTAATACAAATATATTGTCATAAAGCAAACTCGTAAGTGAAGTTTGCTTTTCTCTTTCATTTCTGGACTAGTTCATTTCTGAACTAACAGGTTAGATTGGGGAACTCATGAAGGAAGAATTCCTCTTTTCTGTGTACAAATAACTTACATGTGCAAGACCCTGTTGCTCTACGGCTCAGGCAACCCCTCTGTGTTCTGCATAGGTGCAAAAATGCTCATAATTGAACTTAAAATCTGTTTCATGGGTTCTAATATGACCAATTAACTCAGTCTCACCTCATTTATATCCTTGTGCCATATGGTGTGTATGCAGGCAGAGATTTAGTCCAGGCAGAAATTTTAAAGAAGAGAATTGCAAATGGGGGAGGGAGAAACAGGGTGGTTAATCAACAGAGACGGGGTTCTTGATAAATACATACTGTTTACCCTAAATGGGAAAAGATACATAACAGATGCTGATTTCTTTAGCACACTTGGCAGCATAACACACTTGGTATCAACAGAAGTATGAACAATGTAAGTGATGTAGCATATAGGAAGGGATACTCTAACTAAGAATCAAGTTGGAAAGGATATTGCTTGTTGCCTTGCCTACCAAGTCATTACTGTGAGCATTACAGGCAGTCTGCAGATAAAAGATAATACTGTCTGAATGGACTGACATTAGCAATTATTTTCTATATTTTGCTCTTTGTTTTTCCTCTCTCAAAATCTCTGCTCAAGCTATGATTGCAATTGCTTTCCTGGTAAAAGTTTTTGTAGGACATCTAACTGTGCTTTGTATTCCCAATTGCATCCTAAGCTTTTGATCAGAAATGCAGAGATATAAACTTTTACTTGAGTGATTTTGGAGACATTATTTTAAGAATAATCTCTCTTGGTCATCCAGGACTCTTAAATGTCAGCCAGTGGATATTTACCACTAGTAGTACAGTGCAGGAATTGTTTAACATGTTTAGGCAGCTCCTTTGAATTCTGTTCTTTGTTGTGATGAACACAATAGGGAAGGCTTTCATCTTTACTAATAAACGTGTTGCAGGCTGAGATTTCCTTGTTTATGTAGTTCTTTCAATGTCTCCTTAAATATAGAACAAATCCAGAGGCCCCAAACTAGGAACTTGAATTCTTGCTTTCAGTCAAAATTTCCATAAATTTGACATAAGATGGTTTCTGTAATGAAAATCACATGGTAGCAGACATCATTTCACTGATGGTTTTGTTGTATTTGATGAGGTACAATTAGGAACCAATTTGGCAGGAAGTCTTCACCCTCCACATAAGGCAGTCATATAAAATAATATAGTCAGCAAAAATCCGTAGCAAATGCCTTTAATGATTTTCTCTTATGAAAAAAATTACAAACTTGCATATCACATATCAAACCCTCAAATATTCATCACTGGGTGTATCTGTGTGTGTTAATAATGCTCTCAGTAACTGTGCATGGCACACTGTTATCAAAATGCAAAAGATTTTCAGTCGTCTTTGAATTCACTTATTTGAATATTTTATCTAAGTGTCAGTGGTTGAAATTAGCTGGTGTTTCTCTGTTCGGAATGAAGCTGAACTACACCTACAAGCTTATCTGTAGTTTAGCTGAACAGCCTCTGCAGAAAGACAGATTTTTAATTTTTTTTAAAGAAAATTCAGATGTCCTGTTAGTAGCATAGGTTAAAAACATTTCTCATCATAGATGCAATAATTTCAGTCTAACAGCAGTATCTTACCTTGCCTTTATCCACCTCTTCAACCCATCCTCAACTAGTTTTAAGATGTGGTTTGAAAGGTGGATAGGTTTTAGAAAAAGACATATGTGGTATGGCTACTTGATGACAGGAGAATAGGTGATGACCCAGGCAGTCCTTGCCCATCCCACCTTCCCAGTACACTGAGGTTTGGGGTACAACATTCTGGCCAAGCAACACAGCTTGCAGTGAGGTGGCCCTTGCTGAAAGGGTGCCTGGGCTGGGTAGCAGCTCCACAGGTCTCCACTCCAGTGCACTGTGCGACTCGGGGCATGTGCTTCTTTACACGCAACGTATTGAAGCATGTCTCGTGGGTTCCTAATGCGTTATGACAACTGGCTAAGATGGAGCATTTGGGAGCTGAAAGAACCCTAAAAAGTTAATGGGTTGGTATTTCAGGTGTATTTACCTTTTGTGACCTTCAGGATGCTGACAGCTTGTATAGAAGGGAAAGGACACTGGAATTTTCAGTTCTCAGTCAGGCTTGGTTTTCAGCATCTTAGGCCACTGGCAGTGCCAAACACTTCAGTGGAAATTGTAGTGCCAGTAGTACTAATAGTACAAACTAGTTTGCAGCACAGTTAGTTTGTCTTCTAGACTGAGCCTTGCTTGTGCCCTCCTTGTAAAATGGCCCGTTCTCAATATCACAAATAGAAAGTGTTTGAAGTAGCAGTGGGAGGATGTAATGTGGTAATAGGTGTGATGGAGGGCAGGCATCTGTTAAAAAAAGGCAAAATTGTGGTTACTATGCAGAGGCCTTTAGGGCATGGTGCTTACAGTAATGGTAAGATGTGAGCCTCTGGGGAAGAAGTAGAGAATATGTACTGACAGATTTGCTTTTCTTTGCTTTTATGTATTTGTTTTAAGTTTTACTAACAGTCACTGTTTTCTTTGCCTTATTTTAAGGTTTTATTTTTTTGTCCTGCCATGCTTTGGTTGGGTGTTAGGCAGGGTAAAACCACGGATGGTTCTTGGGAAAGGATATATTGGTCGCACAGGAGACTTACTGCATGCAGACCTGTGTACAGTGGCTGCTTACAATCCAGCAGCTGTCCACACAATGAGACCTACTGACTTTTGTCTTGTGTAGTCTATGGTTATAGTTTATTCCATGATTAGGTGACACTGTTGTTCCTGTGGAGTTGACCCTCACATGTTTGCCTTCTGACATGTGACCTCATCAGCATCTGGGCAGTTCTGGTCCTGTTCTCTGAAACACTTCGCTGTTCAGATTGGCTCTCTTTCCTTCTCTCACAAGTACTTGGGATCCAGTAGTCACTTTTCCTCATCTGAGGTCAGCTAAGAAGGACTCCACAGTAGGCAATCTGTTAGGGTAGGATTCAGAAATTCTATCACTTTTAATCCCAAAACAGTCCTAGATTCTCCCCAGGTTTGCTGCTCGATCTGACAAAGGCATGCTTGTCTTATAGCTTCGACTGCACGTCTTCAGGGAGAAAAGAGCAATAACAGATAGAAAACTCCTTTATCAAATGAATTTCTCATTCACAAAGCTTAAATGAGAATGGGGTCTTTCAGGTTTGTGGAAATGTGATCGAGAATGTGATCCCTCTCTCTTTTTTTACCTTCTTGTGAGTCCTTAGGTTGGTGCATTTCTTCCAGCATTCCTGTTGTGGTCGTAGTGGTAAAATGGCTTATCTTTCACAGCGCGTGCATGTAAAACAATTCCTGTCATTCTTTGCTGCTTCACTTCTGCAGAGCAATTTTTGTGTACCATCTTCTGGTGTGTTTGTCTGTGACAGCACCATAACTGCCTGAGAGTTGGTCAAGAACCATGATATGGATGACTCTCTGCTCATCCATAGTGAAAGGTAAACCACCATTGGTTATCAGCAAATAAAATGAAATTCTGGATTTGCTAGATACAAGCCAAATGCTATTATTGCAGTAATTTCTGCAGGCTCACTTTATATGTCATGCTGTACATTTCAAAATGTGTTGCCTTTTTATACCATTGGGAAGCACGGTGTGATACAAAATCTTCGAAAAAAAATTGATGAACCAGATGCACAGGCACACCTGGCTGACCTCTCTCATTCCATTCATTATATTTTATGTCATACTGTATGATCTTTTATTCACCTCTTCACTGGTTAACCTTTCCCTCCTTTTAAATTGCTCATTATAAAGAGTTTTTTCCAAAGCTGTAGGATTTTTTGTTGCAAGTCTGTGAACCTATTCTATTTTTGCTTTATGTTTTTTTTTTTTTCCTCTGAGATAATTGACCATGAAAGAGTACGGTATCAAGATGAGGAATAATGATATAACAGCTCCAGTTGTCGTCTCCTCTGATACAGCCTAATGCCTAACACTAATGTTAGGAAACGTATCTTCAGAATTCATGATTTTTCCAGGAAAAAGACGTATGGGAAAAGAAAGCAGGAGTTGGGGCATGCAGATACTAACAGAGGAATACCTTCAGCAGAGATAATATTCTTTCTTACCTTGCTATCTTTTTATCTAATGACACATTTATCTGCTGTTCCCTATGATTTTTGCTGTACAGCTAACACAAGTGAACCCATTTCTGAGTTAGAGCAGGTCACAGGTGAGAAAACATGGCTTAGCCTGAGCTTTCTTCTCAGTCTTGCTGTCTCCTACAGCACCATGTGGTCTGCACCTGACACTCCCCTTATCACCAAAACTGTTCCTGCTCACTGTTAGTTGAGGGGAGCTCCTGTGCAAGGAGCAGAGGTCTCATCTCTGACTGACTTCTGCTTGACCAATTCTTGATCAACAAGCTGAATGAATTATTGAGGAACAATTTTGACTTGCAAGCAAAGTGCCCCAAATAAGAGCATTTTATCTTCCTATAAATATGACTTGAATGTTTCTAGTTTTGGAAGTCTAATTTAGAAATAATTCAGTGCTTTACTCTTTAATTCTCTTGTGCTGTTGATCTGGGAGACTTCAAAGCTACAACAAAAATAAGGTAATAAAAGCAGACAATGACTTTGGCTATGTATTGTGTATCATAAATATTTGTGTCTCTGACTGGTTTCATTTTACCTGGCTGAGGAAATATAACTTGCTGAAGGCGGTTACCTTTCTTCAAAGCCAACTGAGACAGCACCAGCACTCAGTAATTACAGCCGTACAGTTTCCAGGAGACTCCTTCTTCACCAGACCTGTCGTCTCATGTACCCATTTGTAACACTGTTCATTATATTCAACCTGCTGCCGTCACTCTGGAGCTTTCAAAAGGTATTCTGTGGGCTATCGTGCTGCAGGACGTGGATAATGAAATAGTTAGACGTGACTTGTATAATAATCAGCTCACCTAACTTTCATTTGGCTTGAAAAGTAGACTTAATAAAAGCAAGAGTGAAAGGCATTTTATGTTTTAATAAGGAGTCTCATATGGTATTACCTGCTGTTTTTCATTGTGTGTCTCTTCTCATGGTTTCCTTTTGAGGCACCTGACAGAAGAAGAGCAGTGAATGTCTCTTAAGATGAAAGCTTTTTGAAAATCTGCAGTGCTAATCAACACTACTGATCAGTAATTTCCAGCTGCAGTAGGATTGACTTAAAGATGTTACACCTACATCTTAGATTTTAAATGGATAATTATTTGTTTGCTGGTGAAGATAGTCCTCTTCATCAAAAACAAACCCAAAAAATCTACACATGCTAGAAGAAAACTTCTGTTTAATCACTCATTAGCAAACCTGTTCTCAATATCTAATTATAAGCTTGTAAAACATCTTCTACCCTTGCAGTGTCTCAAGTCAGACTGTAAAGGAGCTTGTGCTATTCTGTCCTGTGGTAGGACAGAGCCACACTCCACATAAAGCTTTAGAAACTCCTACAAGTGTAATGAATGGAGACAAGATCAAACATCAAAACCTGAGACCTAGGTGTGAAAAGAGCACCGAAAAATAGCTTCCTAATGTAAACCAGAACTCATTTTTGTAGTGCTGCAACATTTCTTTTTTTTTTTCTTTTTTTTGACTCAACAGTCATTGCTGAAGGTGATCCATAGTGTAGCTCCAAGGCAGCCCCATACTTGCTGCTGCAGACCTGGATCAGCATGTGTACCACAGCACAGGTGAGAGGTGGAGGTGAGATGCAGGTTTGAGGGCAGGATAAATTGAGGGTGAGTTGGGCAGATGGCCTCTGCTAAATAGAAATCTGATTTCTGAAGTCATATGAGTGATGGGAACAGCTCAGTTACGAAGAAGAAAATCCCTGTCCCTCAAAATGAGCAGCTGTGCTTACAGTGGAATAGGCTCAATAAACCCAGGCGTGACTGATGTCATTGCATGAAATTGGAGCTGGCTGAAAAATACTTGGGTCACTCTGTAAAAAGTGGAAGTACTGTTGGTCAGTGTTGGAAAGCACTTAGAGGGGTGAGCAGCTGGTTACTCTCCCCTTTGACTAGGGACGTCTGTGCTTCGGTGCACATCACCTCCCAGTTCTGTTGCTGCTTCTTCTGGGTACAGAACCAGAGATGCATGACTAAAACCACTATTTTCCAACTCTGGCTGTTTAAATGGTGGTATTCATTATGCTTCTTGTCACTGCTGATAAGAGATTCACGTTTCCTGTGAACTTCAGACATGTATTTTGCACCTTCTTCTGCTTAGCATTGCCCTAAACTCTACCTGAAAGCTGAAATTGCCAGAGCACTTTGCTGCTCATATTAGTAGATAGTAGCATTACTAACCATTGTCTTGTTTTGACGGTTCTTGATGGATTGGTTCAAGTACTTGTGTCAATACTTTGTTATGTAAATGTCTTTCCAGCTCTTCAAGAAGTATGCTGGATGCAGTAAAATCCAGGCGATGGCTGGATTTCAAGCCTGTTTACTTTTTGGGAAAAGTATGTGTATAGAAGACAAGTATCTTCTCCATCACGAAAGAAGATCTTGCCTTCGTATGTTTATAAATGCCCAGAGAAGGGACTGGAGGCATCTGGTGATGGCTTTAGACAAGAGTTAGGTAAAAACATTTAATAAAAATAAATTGAAGAAAAAATTTAATTGAACTTATTGCTTAAGAGGAAACCTGGAACAAGAGACCTGTTAGCACCCATCCACCACCCCCTCCCAGCGTGAAAAAATTTTACCTGTCATCTCTTACCTACTCATAGCCCCCACGATGTTGTAAACTCCTCTCAGTTGCACTCACACATGACTATGCACTGACCTCTTATAGTCCTCTGTTGCTCCTTCCTGCCACTCATAACCTTTACAGCAGCCATAGTAAAACCGTATTTTCCCTTCCCTGCTCAGAAGTCTTGAGCTGTCTGTGAATTAGTCTTTAGGAACTCGGTGGAGTCCAGCCACTCCTCAGTATCACTTTAACCACTTCCACTTGCTTTAACCTCTCATTCTCAACTTTGCAATTGTCATGGTTGCAGTCTGTTTTCAATTCCTTTATCCAGGCAGTGGTTGTGCAGTGTGAAAGGGAATGCTGCCTCACTGCATGAAATGATCCAGCTATTCAAAGAAGTATCTATCCTTTTTTTAATTACAGAAAACTGAGTGAAGTGTGATTTAGTCGTGACTGGTCAGTATTGTGTACTTACTAGTGGATGTTATAATACATCTTTTATACAGCTAAAAGCATTTCTACTGAATACAGTTTCAAGAAAGGTCTCTGCAGTAGGAAATATTCATTCCATTGAAGTCAGTGACACAAGTCTGGTTGAATTCAGTAAGACCAAGATTCAACCACTCGCTTACAAATTAGATAAAAATACAGCAGTAAAATGATCAGATCATTTACAGGTTATTCTTCCACATGTTCCTAACATTGCACATTTATGCTACTTAGGCCAGCTTGGTAAAGCTGTTACGCTACAGCTGTGATTGGCTGCTGTGTGCTTCACAGCCAGAAGTGTTGCTGGATCGTTCCACTGGTGATGGTCGATCCCTCTGTGGTGTTGTGCACCCTGTGTTGAAAAGGACAGGATGGTATTAGACCAAATCCTTTGTCTGCAGGGAAATGACTTGCTACTTCATACCCTGTGTAGGAGGATGGCTGGACACTGAAATATACGTACTTCACTGTATTTATGGGTTACTCTTCAGGTCTGAGTTACTTATGGAAGAACCTAATGTTCCTTGGAAATGTCAGTCAGAACTTTTCATTTTAATGATATGCCTGGTTGAATTCAAAACTGGCATTTTCTACTGACACTATGCATGAACTGACACGTCATTATACGAATGCTAACCTAGATTTATAAACTAATAAAATCATTGTGGTTTAAATTTCTACAAAGTATTGATGGGAAAAGTGTTATACACTTATGGGAGTAGCTTACTTGCTAATGTGTTTGCCATTTTTTTACTGACCTTATTGTGAATACAACCTTGCTGGAGGCTCCTGCAAATTGGAACTCTGCTACAGTATTTCTGTTAATACCTGCAGAACCACATACTTACTGGAAGAGCACTGCGTGCTTCTTCCCTTGCTTCTGCAATACATTACCTTAATAATCAAAAGGACAATCTAGAATAATACATCTTTAGTGATGCATTTCTTGATTCTGCTATGTAATAAGAGGCACAGTGACTTCATTCAGGCAGTGTATGACATTGACAGTTTCTATTTCAGTGTTCATCTACCTGAAGGAAAAGAAGCCTGAATCAAGAAGAAAAAGAGTTTTCCCCTTTTTTCTATGTTAAAATAAAGCTATGCTAAGGGCACATGAAGTTTGCAAAGGCACGCTTTCACCTGGGGGAGGAGACTCCAGGATTAACATGGTCACCACTACATGATTTAGGATTTTCATACTTATGCATGACGATACTGCCTTTTCTTACAATTTGCCTATGATTTCAGTTGTACAGTGATTCGAATAATGTTATTTCAGTTTAAAATGGTTTTGAACTGAGAAAGGTAGGCTTTCAGGGGATACTGAAGACAGAAGTCAGATTTTTGTATTTCCTAACCCAGAGAGGGGAGAATGATTGTAGGAAGACAACAGGGTGGCATTCATTTGGAAGAAGGTGGTGGTTTTTTTGATGGTATGACATTACTTATCTCCTAGAGGTAAGAACTTAAAACTGGGGATGAAGTCACTTCATGGTGGAGTCTCCAGTGTAAAGTGATTCAAAACTGGAAAAGAAATTAAACAGCTGCATGGCATTATTGTCCAACTTGGAAAAAAAGCAACAGAGTGATTGAACCTTACTTGAGATCTTTTAGCTTGACTTGTTCTTCATAGCTTTATTTGACTGTGGTATTTGATGATTTTAGGCTGAGGATGTCTCTGAGTTTTATAAAGTTAAATTATGATTTTATTGTTTTGGCAACGACATTATTCTCTTTTTATTAACCCTCTGAAACAATCATACTAAACCTATATCTATGAGTGGATGTCAGAGTCTTGATTATGTGTGTAGATAGAAAACCATATTTTCAGAAGAGGCTGCATGCTCACAGATTCTCCTGACTATTGACTCTGTGCTGTTTCCTCTTCTTCTGTTACCTGAACCGTAGCTTGGTTCCCTCCTGGAGAGGGGTTTCCTTTTGGAAAAGGAAAAAAAATGGGTAGAGACAGCATGGTGCTGGTGAGTTGTGTATATCTCTGCGTGTGCTTGAGAGTGGGGGTATAAAAAGAGGGGCAGGGAGAAATGGCTATGTCTGGAAAAGTGATCTGTAATTTTGCCCTCAACTTTTTAACTTTATTGTAATTTCAGCATAGGGAATTTCTACCTGTGTTCCAATACAACAAGGTGGGATGGCAGCTAGAGAAAATACCTAAGAAATTTTTGTTAAGGTAATTTATGAGGCATTTACATGAAAAAAAGGAAAAACAATTTAATAGAAATGGACCTCTGAATGGGTAAAGTCAAGTTGCCCTGAAACGATTGTGTCAGATGAAGGGCTGTGAAGAAATACAGATGAGCAGATGAAAATTGTCTTGGGCAGTATGTATCGGGGTCATTAATGCCAACCTTCAGATACAATAAAGAATTAATTTTCTAATATTGTAGGGACAGGAAGTGAGAGAGGAACTGAAACTATGACATTTGTCTTTGTATTTATAAAGGACACAGAAATTGAGGGAGAACAGTACTGAGGTGCTAAGGGAGGCACAGGGAGCTTGTAATGATCTTGTCGCTTGTATCCCACAGTAATGTGCAGTTCCTCCCTTCCTGCAGAGATTTCTATTGAAATTACCCATATCTATTCTGTTCTAATAAACCTGCTTTTAATTAGTTGGACCTGAGTTGGTTTCTGAGATTCACTTTTGAAAGCAAAATAGAACTACCTGTTCCCAAGTAAAATGAACCTGAAATTTGACCACAAAAAGGGAATAGAAAATAATAAAAATCCAATTATTTGAGATTTTGGGAAAAAATGGAGAATGTTAGACTTAACTGAAGAAACAGGAGCAAATGAACTTGTATGTCTGGGTGGTGAATAGAAGTATTGGAGTTTGTACAAAAGGGTGTGGTTTAACTTTCTGTTGGAAAGAATGGAAAAATACGGTTGTGGGTTAGTAATACATACTGAGTTCAGAAGCGTGCAGATATACACTGGGAGTTGAAAGTAAGAGGCATTTTGGTTCAATATATCATTTATAAATAGCATTGAAACAAAATAATGATATTTTAGGAACAATCATGTGCATTTTGAATAGGTAACTTTTAAAATAGTTCAATAGTTTTCACATGATTAATTGCTTTGTACTTAAAATCTAATAGATGTGTTTTCCTTTCTTTTATAAATGTCAAAGGGAAACACATTATGGACAATAAAGGAAATAGCAGGACAGACTCTGTTTCTCTGATTCTTTCTAGAATTATGTATAATTTTACTAATGTTATTGTTCTCCACCCACCCAGCTCCTCTTTTTATAGATGTACGTGGATTAATGTGCTAAAATGGAACCTTAATTTAGGGCCAAGCAAACTATTTCTATGGAAATAATAACATTGTTGATGTCCTTTTGTTTGGGAAATATTCTAGAAAATGCATTTCATCAATTTTTCATCAATCTAGGCCAGAAATAATGATGATTTTTGCAAATGAGTGCAGTACCTTGAATTTTCATGATACTGAGCAGCTACAGTTTATGGGGGGAGGGGTGTGTATATCTATGTATGTACATGTATGGATACAAATTTCTTGAATTTCATTTTTTATCACTTCGATTTTTCTTAAAGCTGGTGGATGTTCATCAAGCCTGAAGTTTAGTTTGAACAGCTTTAAGCCTGCAAAATGTTCAATATGTTGTGTAGTCAGCCATTTAGCTACTTCCATTCAAGTAAAAAGTAAGAAGCACTGAGTATAGTAATACATATGGTCTTGCATGAGACTAATGGCTTTCTTGAGACTATTCACAAGCAAAACTCTAAATAAATGAGGATAGAGTATATCACACTAAAAAGTTAAAATTTGTGTTCTGTTTCCATAGTGTTGTGTGCACACGCTACGTTTCACTGGTGGATGCATTCTGATGGTGCTGGTAGAGCTGAGGAATTATACTACATCTTGGCTAGAAACACGTTATCATTCAGTATGCTTCTACCTGGTTCTCTTGCGTACTTCCAAATGGTAAAACCAGCATGGGAAGTGGGAAATACAGCAAATAATGTAAAAATAATTATACCAGATTATGGTAAGTGCAGGCATTATTTTGTATTGTCTACACTAATAGGTAATGGACCAAAGACCATTGTTAAACGTTTTTTTTTTTTTTGAAAACATAAGAGAAGGTAAAGCATTTCCTTAAATATCAGTGTATATAAAACACTATTTGCAAAGCCTTCATAAATTACAATCTTTACAGTATGCATATTCACACATATTTACTGTGTATGCAAATTCACATTGCTGCTCAATTTATTTACTCAGGAGACCAATTTATTTCACTACCCTCAGTGCTAACTGTTTCCATTGACATCCAGGTCTGCTCTGACCAAGCAACTGTGACAAGTTGTTTATTAAACTGTAAACAGGCACTCTCTGACTCTAAGCAATGGCTTTATCTAATTATGAAACTCTATGCATAATTTTAGTCCAGTGTTGTTGGTTACAGAAACAAGATTTTAATGTTACTGAAAAATTAATTTGTGTCTTGTACCCTGTGCTACACTGAAAGATACTCTGCATTGTACCTTTATAGACTGTGAGCTCACATCTGAAGATACTCTGCATTGTACCTTTATAGACGTGAGCTCACATCTGAAGTGACTACAGTGTTCTGACTGTGGTTTGTTGGGCATTATGAATACCTGAGAAAGGACAAAAAAGAGAAGCATCTGAGAAGAACATGTAAAGGAGATAGAAGAACTGAACAAAATCTATTGCTTATGCTGGAAATGAATCTGATGTTATCAAAACGAACTCTTAAAAATAACATTGATAAAAGGAATATAGGTATACTTATGGAAAAGAAAATTGGATCCTCAAGAAGTTGTTAACTTTTTGGCTTGGAAGTAGTAGCAAAAATTAAGTAGACGCACTTGAAAACAACCTCTGCCATTCTCCCCATTGCTTTGTCAGACGATAATTGAGTGCAATCAAAGCTTTTGTCTTCAGCTGTCAGTAAGTCAGCTTCTCTAAGAGAGCTTTATCCAGTAATCACAGAAAGAATTCAGAGGGTTTACTCTCCTTTGTTGGTGTAATTATTTGGGGTTTTTTTGGCAAAAGGAAACTAACCCAAACTTAACGAACAATTTTGATACTACACAGTATATA
>NW_010240699.1:0-1137 GCF_000690775.1 Eurypyga helias | reverse complement strand
GGGGGAGGGGAAGTGGGACTATATGTGTATATTAAAAAACTGAAGAAGGCAAATGTATTGCTATTCTAGTAAGATACATGAAGCATTTGTGAGTGGGGGCAAATCTCCTTTGCACAAACAGTGCTGTTTGTAAACAGAACGTGCTTAATTCTTCTTTATTTTCGAAAACATTTCAGATTGCTTTTCCATGTAGTGCTTAGTATTCTTGTATAATTGGTTTCACATGTTAAATGCCTACTTGTAGTTTCACTGTGATTTTCTTATGAAATATGAAACTCTTTATGGTGGATTAATATTAATTTAATCAAATATTTTAAAATTAAATCTATTAATATTTCATCTTCTACATGGCTATGCGGATTTTTGAAAACCATTCCAGTGTTTTCTGACACTACTCAGTTATACAAAGACTATTTAGGAATCTTTTTGCTCATGTGGTTCCTGTTCAGTAGCTAGCCTTCTGGGGGTCATTGGTTATTTTTATTCAGCCCCTAAAGTGAATGCAAATGAGATGCGGGACAAGGAGAAGCTAAAGAAAGTTTAGCAAGCCTGATGGAGTCTGTAGTTTCCTTGTGCCTGGCTAGAATAAACTTAAGAACCCTGCATGATTTTACATGTTAATCTCTGTTTGCAGCAGGGTTTGAGTCATATCAAGCCTGGCATGCTTAGGTACCTGAGGGTTGTTGCTGACAAGGGGCTGCGAGGAGATGGATTGCCACCGATCGGGTCTAAATGAGCCAGTTGCACAGCGCTGATAAAACTAGAGATTTACTGAAGTAGACAGGCTTGCGCTAAAACAAGCTCCTCTCTCAATTGAAACCCTGTCTGTCACTTTAATCAGTCATCTCCCCTGTCAGGCACAGTCAGCAGAGAGGCTGGAGTGGTGCCGCAGAGACATAGGGTGGTGGCTTGGCCAGCGTCGGGTGGCATCCCCGCTGCCTGCAGGCTGGGGTGCACAGAGGCAGTGCTGTGGTGGGGCTGTGCGCAGCGCAGATGTGGTCCCGGGGTGACAGGTAGTGCTAAAACAAGGCTGTGTTTTTCCAGGTGATTCATGCCTTCTCCTGTGTCTTTAATACAGCTTCATTCTGACTGTGCTTTTTCAGTAGGTGAAACAGTCTCCTGGAAGAGAATCACAGA
>NW_010240698.1:0-5866 GCF_000690775.1 Eurypyga helias | reverse complement strand
CCAGTGTGTCGACTGCACCACACAGACTGGTGTTGTCAGCAAATCTGCTAAGGGTGCACTCGATTCTGTCATCCATGTCACTGACAAAGATGTTAAACAGTACCAGTCCCAACACCAACCCCTGAGAAATGCCGCTTGTTACTGGTCTCCACTCAGACATTGAGCCATTTAGCACCAATCTCTGACTGCAACCATCCAGCCAGTTATTTATCCATCAAGCGGTCAATCTGTCAAGTTAGGAGCAGCAATAGATGGGGCCAGAGATTAAGTACACTGTGAGTCTAAGAGACTTGTCCAGGGGACAAGTTAGCCAGAGTGCTGGGCTAAAGTCTAGAGGTGGGGCTGCAAATCCACACACCCATGATGTCATTGGGGCTGGGCTAGGTGCCCAGGGCTGAGCTGAAATGGGGAACCTGAGATCCTTGTAAGGGATTGCAGTGGGGTTCCAGGTGAGGCTGGTAAAGGCCAGCAAGACCTACTGGAGCCTCATGGTCCTTACACAAAGGATATGTCAAGATATCAGACCATGATATTATATGACACATTTTTGTTCGCCTAAGTGACCTTTCATACTGCTGCATAGATCTTGACAAGTTTTGAAGTTTGTTATGAAGGAAACCAGAACTTAGCAGGAAGAGAAGAAAAAGCTGAGGAGATGGAAAGAGAATGATGGTACAGTGCATATTCAGATCTCACCCCCAAATCTCATGCACAGCATGGGTACACAGCAGGTGTATATAGAGAAGGATTTGAAAAATGATAACTACCTCCGTAACTATAAATACAGATATAAAATTATTTTTAAGTTCATAGTTTAAACAGCATTTGTAAAATAAGGTAATATTTTACCTAATTGCTTAGATGTAACAGCAAGTTGAAGTTTTGAGAGCATTTGATACTAGGAGAGCCAAAGAGCTCAGAGTAACATTGAAAATGAGTAAAGTTTAAAGAATATATACAGTGTGAGGAGGTACTCACATGAAAGAAGAAAAGGATGGGGTGAGAAGGAGAATCAACTAATGTCTCAAACATCTGAACAAAACAGATGTCTAAAATCTTTTTCTGGTACTCACGAATGCACTCCTTTTATGTTTTCAGTGAATTTCCCACAGCATCTCAGATCTCATTGGAATTATGGAGGCATTTATTTCAGTCAGAGAAAAGTGAAGGAGGGAGAATGAATAGCTAACCTTTAAAAAGGTTATACATCCATTTAAAAGTAATTTATGCTGCCAGTTTTACTTAGACTGAACATGCTTCACCACCCTTGTCTTGCTACACACTTCATAACCTCCCATTAAATTTTCCAGGCTTTCCTGGTCTGATAGCTACTGGTAGTCACTTGCTTAAATACCTCCCAACCTCTTCCAGTCAAAGAACAGAGTTCCTGCATAAAATTACTATGCAGGTAACTAATTAAAAAAAAAATCAATCCCATGTAAATCAGTTTAGATTTAAACCCTTTGTGTCAGACACTTGAAGAACACAGGTTTATAGCTATGTTCAGTCTTAGAGTAAATATGAAAAATCCTGGTGAGGGGAACCAGGATTGGACAGACCCCAGGGTTGTTCAGGTAAGACCATAATGATGAGGTTGGACTAAGGTCAAGCCAGGAAAACAGCCCACAGGTCAAGGTCAATGAAATCAAGTATTGCTGCAGCAAAGCTGGAGAATGCAACACAACTCAGATTAAAACTGAAGACCCAGGCTGAAATGGGGTTTCTGGGTCCATGAGTAGAGTGTGTAAGTGCAAGGCCCAGGTGAGGCTGATCCAGGACATTTAGGTTTATTGGTGCCCTCAGAGCAACCTACATATATCCTTTTTCTCTAACCTAAATCTTAAAAACACAGAACTTCTCAACTGATAATCTATATATATGGCAATATACAATTAATATTCATATTTTTTTAAAGAATAATATAGATATATCCAAATCTTAGGGGAAAAAAAAAAAAGCAAAAGGTGTTTAACTGTGTTAAAGATAACACACTGCCAACAACTATAAGTACATTTCATTAACACTTCTTTCTAGATAAAAGTTATTTGTTCTGAATTTACAGTCTATTCTATATTTTTTTTCTTACACTTTATGCCAGACTATAGAAAACAAATAGGACTAAAATTAAAAGGTTTTAGTATAGGCTGCTCCTATTGGCTCTGTCTAATTGCTAACACAAGAGGCACAGAATTCAAACCTTAACCCTAGGAAAATGGCTTGCATCCAGTGTTTGAACTTGCTTGTATACATACTTCAGATTGCCCTTTGCAGAGCAGACTGGCAGTGCCCCTGTTGCTGCAGTAGTGTCCTGAATCCAAAATGGCTCTACACACAATTATGATTTTTGTCCTTTTCCCAGTTTACTTTGCTATCTTGCCTATATAATGCTTTAGAAGGGCTTAGCTGATAATACACTAGGAGAAACTAAAAGACTCTGTATGCTTGGAAGACTAAAAATACAGACAAATCTTCAGCTAAAATCTATATCAGACTTCAAGAAAACTAAGTATGAACTATCAAATTTCACAACTATATGATGCCAATTTCCATGGTAGTTCTCCTCATTCACTTCCACACTTTCTGTCTTCATGACATAGCTTGCTGGAAGTGGTGTGACAAGTTACAGAACACTTGAATGATTATGCATGCATTTAAAGTTCAACAAGATGAATTTGAAGTTAGGTATGTAAGGAAGCTGTTTCAAGTACATTGTCTGCAAGACAAACACCACAGGTTGGGTTATACCATTCGATGCAGCTTTGGTTTGGTTCTATATTGAGTGAATAAAATTATATTTTCTCAGATTTGTTCAATTTTACTGTAAAAACATCCTTTTTTTTAAAGAGTTCTGAATGAAAGATGAGAAGGAATAACAAGAGTTTATAATCAATTTTTAATGCCTAGAGACATATTTTTCATACAAGGCAGTCCTTTGGAAGTTTGTGTGGTAATCTTAAAGCTAAGAGGGGATAAGTTTGTTTTTGATCCTCCAAATTCTGGTAGCATTCCAGAGTCCAACATTTAGATGTAAAATTAAGCCCACAGTCATTATTGTTGTTAGAGGTCAATGGGTATTCGTATATTAAGGCAACAGTTTGAAACTGGCACTTTATGCAAAAGGATTACATTAAATGAAGTTCACATTGGAAGGCTTAATTTGTTCAGATGCAATTTTTAATGGAATTTTAGATCTTATCAGATATCTTTTCGTCTGTTATTATGATTTTCTGTTGTTCTAAATATTCTCAAGCCTTTACCTTTGCAAACGTTTTAAAGCACATAAAAAGTATACATGTCAAAGGAATTTAAAAATATTTTATCTCTTGTTTCTTGTCACACACAGAATAATAGAAGGTTCTATAGTCATGACATTATGTACAAAATCCAAAATTCTTGTGGCACCCTGACAACACACACAACCTTATAATTCTACCAGCTTTGAATACATATATAATTTCTTTATAGGTAGCTCATGTATCTATTTATAATTTAATGTTGTAGTAAATAAAATAGGTGAAATTTCTCTCTTTTCTGCTTCTATTTTCTCCAGGTGTAGGTAGTATTTTATGGAATAGGTAGAATAGCAGATCTAGGCACTTTTCCCCTTATGAATTTAAAATTATTTAGGTCAGTATTAGTTCAAGTACCAATAGTTCTCCATCAACATTATTCATGGCTTTTTGCTGAATTTGATTTCCACTGAAAGTTTATAGAAAGCATAGTTCAGTAGCACAATTTTATAACTGATTTGATGCAAACCAAAAAATATTTTAAATTCAGAATAATGTTCTTAACATCATGAATGTTCTTGAACTCTTTTTAACTAATGCTTTCTTAAAATCAATGTCTGTCAGCCCTATTCAAATGATGTTGCACATTGCATAATCAGTTCATCCGCAATATATGTTTCAGTTTATGATTTTACATAGTATCTAGGAAAGGAATAGTAGTAGCTGTTGACTTGATTCAGTTTTGACAGTTAACATACCCATAATAAGCATCAAAGGGTTATCCTGCACAATTTATTTACAGTTGTAGTCAATTTTCTAAAATCAAGATTACTTTGGATGCAGGAAATGTTATTTACGTAAAGCTTATAGAAGTGGAAGGCAGAGCACCACCATATAGAAACTCTGTCAATTTAAGAAAAAAATCAGGGATGGTGAAAAACTCATTGAAGGCTATACAGTAAACTGTTTTACTTTTTATATTATTTAGGATCAGAACAGTTACATCAGTGGAACAGTATCATTATCTTTCTGCTTTTGTAATTTCTTTGTAGTACCGATGGAGGGAATAAAACCAAAACAACACAGAAACAATTAATTTCCTTTTATCATGTGACTGTCATGTTCATTATTGTGAGACACCTTATCTTGAGTTGATTGTCTCAAAGCTTGCTGACAAAGTTGTGAAACATCCTGGTGGCTTGGCTTTTCGTGGCTTGGTGGAGCAGGGATTATTTCTGGCCTGAATACATAAGGGCCAAATGGCCTACTGAACAAATAAGAAGCAAATAGCTTTCGGAGACCAGTTCATAGAATCATAGAACGGTTTGGGTTGGAAGGGACCTTAAAGATCATCTCGTTCCAACCCTCCAGCCATGGTCAAAGACACCTTCCACTAGACCAACTTGCTCAAAGCCTCATCCAGCCTGGCCTTGAAGACAGCCAGGGATGGGGCATCCACAACAAGGATGTGTTGAACAAGTTTGACCAAGGACAAAGGACAATCACATCGCTTCATGGAGGGTCCAGACACAGAGGGCTCCCAAGCCTACCAAAACATGCAAGTGGTCTCGTAGTGTTCCTGTGCACCCCATGGGATCAGTTGCATACCCTGAGAGCGTGTGCAGGAGGCAAGAGTCAGCAACAAAATACCCTATAAAATGCTGTGAGACCAAATCAGGACTGGACCCTCCCTACCAAAAACTACAAGACTATGGACCAATATCCGTGATGTTGATTCTCTCTTGCAATTCTATCCCAACTGCTTGCTCAATTTTCCCCCTTTTCTATTTTGTCTCTCTCCTATCACTGTTTTCTTACAACAAAAATAAGCTTTTTTGCTAGTGGCATCTGACCTTGTTTGTGTCTTAATTTCACACTGGGTATAGCAACAAATCTCTCCCTTCCCAGGATAATTGGGCTGGGACAATTATGAAACAGAAAATTGAAATGTTTGAAACATCATATGTTGATAATGTCAAATTCTTATGTATATTTATTTATTTTTGAGAATGATATAGTAAGTGAAATGCAATAATATTAATTTTCAGAGAAAAATTAATACAGGGCTTGACAAGACACTGAAAGGTTTCTCTCTGCCTAAGGGAGGATAAGGCATACCTAATCTATTTCTATTACTTCTGATGGTTAACTTGGTTTGAGTTTTGAGCTTGGAGATTGAATTTGATCTTGAGACTCAGTAGCTTGCTTAGATTTTTAAAACACTTGAGAATCAAAAACATAGCCTAGGAGAATCTACTCAGAACATAACATGTACTTGCTATTGGAACACAAAACTACTGTTACAGACATCAACATCAAAATATTATTTTCAACTACTTATAAACATTAAAGAATTCTAAATATTTCTTGAATGAAGAAAAAGGAAGACTGCACCAGCTAAAATAAAACTATACACACACAGAATATCTAGAACAGTATTTGTGTATGAACCAGTAATTTTCACCAAATGTCAGTCAGAAAAAACATCACAGATGAAGAATCTGTACCAAATCATTAAAAGATGAGTTTTTAAACAGCATTAACTGCAATGTCATTAAGATATATTCTCACTAATATCACAAAAATTTTACTTTACCTGTCAGCAATGCTGCTCAGTGTTTAAAAAAAAATGTTTC